>NC_072053.1:9517825-9768873 GCF_027791375.1 Indicator indicator | reverse complement strand
GGTTTTGTAGTTAAGAACTGGCTGAAGTCTAACAATGGATGAACTCTTATTGAAGTATGTGTTTGTGGCTTCAAAATAGAATGCATAGATTACAGTACCTCCAGCTGTAGTCATGGATGTACAGCTGAGTGCACTTTTTTCAAATAAGAGCAGTGTTAGAAGAATTAATGTTATGCTCCTTCATTTCAGAGCCTGCATAATAGAAACAGATAGTTGACACATCTGTTTTGATTGAGGAACAGGAGACCTTGAAGAGAGATTGCATATGTACTAATTTGTAAGGCACAATAGTGACGTGAATCCTCTCTAACATTTCTGATATAGACGTGAGATCAGGCCAACACTTCAGACATATATTTTGTAAGAGGAATGAATAAATGAGTGCTCTTATAATACTCAAAAGCCTTCATATAGCACTTTTCATGCATGTAGTTAAAGTGTTTTAAAGTAAAATATAGCCCATCACCTTAAAATTATAGCTGGGCAAACCATGGCTTAAGGAATGAGGATGTGTGTAGAAGTGATTTAGATAGTATATTACAGGACAACCTTATTTGACTCAAAGATGGAACTCACCTATCCTATCTGATTTCTATCAGATTTATATTCACTCGCCAACATGCAGGGGGAGAACAGTAAGTTCTTGTTTGTTTTCACCTTTCCTTTTGTGTCATGGTTTCCAGGATTTATTCTATAATAAACCAAATTATTTTGCAATTGTTTTATTTTGCAATTATTTTATTTTTAATATTACTTCACAAACTGTTACTTCTTTTTGCAAAAGTAGCATAAAACTACACAGATGTTTTTTTGTCCATCCATCTAAGCCTCGGGGCTTGATGGTAATTTTAACTGAGACTACTTTATACTAGTCTAACCATGTCAATAAACCATAAGTCATGGCCATGAATGTATTTTACACCTAATTGAGAGCTCCTATGCCTTGCCAGAAAGATGCATCTTAAGAAGCAAAAAATTGTAATACACTTTCACATCTAAATATTGATCTCTTTTGTGACAGTATTACTTGTATATTCAAGTATGCAAACCAGAAAGTGTAGGCAATATTCTCTCTTTGTGATGTTCCTGACAGGAATACTATAAAGCATCCTGTATTCCTAATGCAAAAAAATCATAGCAGTCATTAATATTAGTTTATAAGGTAGTGCTAAAAAGTGAAGAGTAGGGGAGAAAAAGAGAAAAAAATAATCAACATCTGTAATGCCTGTAAATCGCTCAGGTCACATTCATGACAGTGATAATGAAGTAGAAATACATCTAAACAATTAAAATCAGCTCCATGATAAGACACCATGACAAATTCTAATCAGTAACTGGGCATGAACTGGAGTTATAAGTCTACACCATACTTTCTAGTACACTTGGCTCCAAAGAGAAGCCTGATATGGACCAGCCAGGACATAATTATACATTTCCATCATTCTTATAAGGCTGGTCTAAAGGACAGTGGTGAAGGATGTCTTCACATATTGACTAGAGTCATTCAGGTTTTTTATTAGGTGCTGTATAGACAACTTCTCTCCATTCAAATCTGAGAACCAATTCTGCTACCTGAATCAACAGCCATAGCATTCATCCATCACTTATTCCAGTATCTGATATTATCAAGATGAAAATCACAAACTGAAAAAAATATTTTACAAAACCAAAATAGACTTCTGTTGCCTATATGTAAGAAGAAATATACTTACAGAGGAGTATTCTAACTGCCATCTTGTAATGGATGTCTTTGACTTATCCAACAGAATGAATAGTCTATCTCCAGCTCTGGTCAACAGACATAGATATAGAATATTCTCTCCTACTTACCTACCAGGCAAACCAACAATAAACCCCACTGCAGCTGAGTCCTGCAAATCTATGTCATCAGTTAGACTATGAAATTAAATATTTATTGCAAGATCTTTCACTGAGATTTTCACGTCCATAGACTTTTTTTTTTTTCAATTTTCTTCATATTTAGGTATCTGTTGGGTCCTGTGTCAAAAAGTTCCACAATCTGTTTATGAATAATGTTTTCATGTTAATTAGTCAATAATGTGCTAGCTTTCAGATACAACATATATATGTTTATTCCTTGAGACAGTCTATTCTCTCTGCCAGGCAGAATGAGATGTATTTTTACTTCTTCTTCTTTTGTGTATCTCACAATTCTTTCAAATCACAAGAGAAAATCAACAGTCCACTCAAATGGTAGTCTGTCCCGTTTTCTCATTTTATGGTATTACTGATAATGCTGTGTCTCAGAAAAGTTCTGTAGAAAGATTTTTTGGTGTGTTTCTTTTGCTTGTTTGCTGTTGTTGGGATTTTTTGTTTGTTTGTTTGTTTCTAAACTGATGAGGAGAATTTAGACCAGTAAGTGAAGATAGCTAGATACTTCACAATGTCTTTACACCGAGAACACCTCTCAGAGGTAGTCAAAGTTGAAAAAAAATCTCATAAAACTGACAAGTAAGGGATTTTCCTCAGAAATACTAGAGTCTGTGTGTGAGCAAGACTAGAGGAAAACTCTCCAAGATCCAAATCTGGTACTTAAATAGTTTTCCATGGTTCTGAAGATAGGATTCCACTATTCATATCAAACTTTCCCCTTGCCTAGGGAAAAAGAAAAAAAGAAAAAAAAAAGTATCTTTTCCTTAGATCTCTTAGATGAAATGCAAAGATTTTGGCAGGAATTCGAAGTGTCTTACCTAATCACCAAGTACTTTCTACTAAAGCCATTAGTTTAGACAAATATATCCAATGAGCATTCAGTTTAGGTGTAGGGCTTACACCATCATTTTAGTTTCATAAAGCAGAAAATAATTTGATAATCTTATTATTTCAGCCTCTAATATATGCCAGCAACTTTAATTTCTGGTCTGTTAACTGGTAGAGTTAAAACACCTCCTTGGAGATGTTAGTTGAAAGTTCCATGTCTGCCACCCAAACTAGGACATCATCAGGTTTCTAAAGAAATCTTCCCAGTGTGCATAGTGTTATAACACAAACACAAGCTCAGCCTCTTGAAGTCAAGCTTGAATTCCCATCTTTCTCACTACCAGTGTCATATATTGTGTGATCCTGGGCAAGGTACTTAATTTTTCTGTCTGAACCTGTAATGTTTATGTTGTCACATTTTTCCTCCATTTCTTGTAAGTTTGAAACCTCACTCATGTAACCAGCTCAGTGTTGGAACTGACCTACTGTAAATTAATCACAAGATACCAACTAGAGACTGTAAAATCCTACTGGGAAGGACTTTCAGTCTTGTTAATAACATATATGAGACCGGGGCCTTGATCTTGACTGAGGCATTTAGACCTCAATCTAGGTTTAAATTAGTAAAAATAGTTTTATTACACATAGTATTCAAGTCATGGAAGAAGATACATTAGCTTTTAACTTCTGAGTCTCTTCCAGACCACAGTAGAGTTTGCAGTCAAGTTTCTGTTTGTTTGGTTTTCTGTTTGGTTTTGAATCTTTGTGTGTGCCTTCTCAATACTCAACAAGTAAAATGATTTATAGCACATTTATTTTTAGTTATTCATATAATTAGCTATTATTTATTTTTTTATTATTAGCTATTTGATTTTTCCATACAGAATAGAAAATAATAGAAACAATTAATTAAAATCAGAGCTGCCTTTGAACATCATACTTTTCAAAGTCCTCTCTTAGGCTTCATTTTATTCCCCTCCAAAGCCTGCTTTCATGCCAATAAATCACTTTCCCATCAGCAGGACTACCCAACAATTTACAGCAAATTTCCTGTGCAACAATTTGTAGAAAATGTGACTGTGAACAAGTGAACCAAAGCTTCATTCTGCTGTAACATTCTGTGTCTTTCTGATATAAAAGAGAGAGAGGAGGTAATGGTTAAAGAGGAAAAAAAAATCCCTTACATCTTAAGCTGTCCACACATGTAAACTCAGTACTTAGTGTAGAGCCTCGTCACCTTGACATTTATTCAGCTTGCTGGAGACTCCTGTACCCTCAGTCAAAGTTAATTAACACTTAATTGACTTCATGAGAATTTTGTTCAGCAGTTCTGATTTGTCACTCATCATGAAATGTTCAGCTGTAACTTTTGAGAACTCAGCAGTTGTGGGAGGTTGGCAGGTGTCAGGAGAGTCAGAGAGTGAAGGTGGAAAGGGGAGTGTAGGAGTTTCTGTCTTGCACTTTTTCTTTCTCTGTCTCTCATTGAAACTGATGCAAGGGCACAAGAGTAACAAAATAAGGCATTCAATAAATTGTCATTGTGGAAAAGTTTTATTTAGCTAAGAAAGTACAATTTGCAGTAGCTAAAGTTTGATTGATTTGTAGATAAACACTAATGTTTTGGAGATGACAATTTTTCCATGTTAATTTCCTTAACTTTGGCAGTCCTGGCTGGCAGGGCCCTATAAATAGTATCAGTGTCATCATTCATTTTAAGTTATTAATGAGCCATCGTGTTTATAGAGGCTGGGATTTGGGGACAGGATGTGCTTGACTGCAGTTTCTGACATTGATGTGTTAGCAGTTGGAACTGACTCTAGATTAGAACAAGTACAGGGAAAAATAGAAAAAAAAAAAGCAAAAGGAAATTCAGTTCTGGCCAAAAACTGTTAATATTTGAAAGATAATTAAAAATTACAGGATACAATTATGCAATCTGCTCTGATGCTGCTGCCACTTGAAATACACATCTGACTAATTATTGTTTCACCTGTGATCAAAGAACTTTTTAAAATTTTTTTTCCATCCCTCTTTCCCACTGTCTTGTGCCTTAGCTTATGTCCAGACTTTCATGATGCCAAGGACTGACAAGGCACTAATTAACTAAGGCCAAACTATCTACTGACTCAATTCATAGCAACTTCAGTCAAAGCTGCCAAACATGTAAGTACATGTTTGGATAAGGATGTCCTTCTCCAATTGTGATGTTCTAATGAGCTGTTAAATATTTGTTTAGTATTAAGTAGAAGGTGCTTTGTGCTAGGAGTAAGCATGGTATCACTATGTGTATCCCTCAAAAAGTCAGTGCCTCTGCCTCTTTTTTGTTGACAGGCACACTGCAACCTTCTCCCTCCACTGAGCAAACAACAAGCTTGTGACATTGTGCTGGCTTCCAGATTCTCTAAGGAATGCTGGGAGTGTCCTTAACATTGCCACATGTGACAAGAAAGAAGCCTCTTTTCTTTTCACAGGGCCATCAACAATCTTTGGTGAAAATCCTGTGCTGGAGCATCCCATTTCTTCTCTTTCATCTTCATTATTCTCACAGAGAAATATATTTTATTTGTAGCCAGCCATGTCTTTTTCTTATATATATATATATATGTGTGTGTGTGTGTGTATGTGTGTTTACATGCACATATATATATGTGGATAGATGTTCCTTCCACGCCAATACAAAAGTACATGTATATACATAAATTCAGTGTTAAAAAAAACAAGCCAAAATTTAAGTGAAAACCCAGGTTTGACAGTATTTACATTTTTTAAAGTTGTCAAAATATTTCCACAATGAATTATTGAATTTGCAAACAAAGATCTAGAACAGACCACTATCCATCACAACATACAGTGCCTTGCAGTTGAAACAAACATGAATATGTGGATAAAATGTATCTTATTTATAAACTTAATGAAGGATGTGTTTATATTAGGGAGGTGTGCTTGTTTGAATTTAGATCAGAAGAGCATTCCTCAAATTTCCTATTCTTCCTTACTAGTTATGTTTTTGTTTACATTGTAGGATACATAAACTAGATTATCCACAAATGAAACTTTGCGTGCTTTTGGAGCACATCTAACATAATCAAACCACAAGTACACATTCAATCCACTGGGCTGTAACAGAGTCGATCAGAAGGGTAAAGCCATGCATGTTATGAACAGCAGCTCCTCAGCAGCTCCTGTTGGTTTTCAGTACTTGATAAGAAAGACATGTCCAAGCAGATAGCTGATTTATTGTCTAGGCTTCCTCTCTAGTTGATGAACAGAAATAAAAACCTTTAAGGGTGTTGCATCCCACTCATTGTGCATAGTTACTTGAAAAAGAGATATCTGATTATCCAAGTGCACATAACAAAACTCAGTTTAGAATAAATTTGATATGAGGGATCATGTGTGTATAAAAGAGACTTTATTTTGTGAGTTTGCACCTGGCACAACAACACCTGCATTGAAGAAGCGGCTTGAAGACTGTTTCTAATATAAATATACCTATTCTGGGTTAGAAGAAAGAAAAGTGTAGATAAAGGATAAGAGTAAAAAAAAAAACAACTTCCTTATTTGCCATGGCATTGTGATGAAGGCACCATATGGCCAGAATTATGCCCCCAAATACTGGAAAACTTGTCCCAGCATGTTTTGGCAAGTTGCCCTCTTCCAGCCTCCTTTCTGGAGCGGGGGCAAAGGCCTAGGTGCCAACCTGCCTTCTAAGGGTTAAACAACTACATGCACCCATTGCATGAGATGGTCATGTTTCTTCCAAGTATGGGCATAATTCTACCTTCGCACTTTCTATAGGCTAGAGCAGGCTATTGATAAGAATGCCCATTGGTCAAAAACCACCCTCGAGAAACTTATAAATATTACCCCACTTGTAAACAAATCTCTCTCTGCTTTTGCTCTCTCCTTTTTTTCTCCAGAGCTTTGCACGCTCTTGCTTTGCTCGAGCTTTGTAAGCTCGCAGCACTTAAGCCATTGCCTGTAAGTCTTCTCACTCCCACATGCATGCATACTAGTGGCCTCTGCAATACAGAGAAGAAGCCAGCATCCCGGGAAGGCCACTGTGCCTCAGTTTGCCTGAGGAACCAGCAAAGGAGATTCCTTCACTGAATCTATGAAAGCCAGGGTCTAAAGCCCAATCCACGCAGATCGGAAGAAGAGCACGCCATGTCTTAAGGAGGACTGGACTCCCCAGGGTAAGCTTTATCCCAGAGGGGGAGGGACTAGCCCCAGCCCGTCAGTCCAACATCTGCTAGTTATAAGCAGAAGACTGAGCAGCCAGGGCCTCGTGTTTACTGGCTCACATAAGCAGGAACCACGCTTAGCCACTCTGTGTGATCCTGCCGTTCACGGGAGACAGATGGAGCTGCCTGCTTTGCCGCTCCACAGCCCTGTGCTGCCAGGACAACATAAAGGTGGGATTTCCTGAGAGAGAGAGAGTCCTGTCCTCTCCTTGAGTTCAAGCCAAGGACTGCCTTGCAACCTTAAACAGGAAGGAGTTGCTGAGAAGAATCGGCATTGCCAGCTCACTTTGAGCCAAGCAAGGGGAAGTCACCAATTTGCATAGCCTTGTCTCTTCCCCGGGGCCGCTTCTGCCAGCCCCAAAGCCCATCGCCACTAGGATTGGAGACGTCCGACTCCGTCTACCAGGAACCGTCGCCCCACCCCACCATGTGGGTTGACCCCACAAGGGCCAACCCTGAAGGACCCGATCCTGCCTCGCAGGACCTGTCCCCCAGGACCAGCCCTGCTGGGCTGACCCTGTTGAGGGAGTCGCACCGGCCCTGCCATCCCCCAGATGCTGCAGTCGCGTTGTGGGACCACCCTGACAAGGGGAGCTGCTGATCGGCAGCAAGTCTTGCCCCTTCCGTGGAGGTGGGAGGAGAGAGAAAGTCACTATCTAGAGGAAATCCCCACTGTGGCCTACCAGCGACTCAGCCGCACCCTCAGCCCAGGAGCCTTCCCCCGCCAGGAATGGATCAGACCAGGGCCAGCCCAAGGACAGCCCCAGGCAGCCAGCAAGCAGCCAGCGTAACCCAGCAACTCGCTTTGCTACAAAGACACAGTATATCTTTTCACATATGCAACACTTGCTAACATTCAGTTCAAAGCACCCACACCTAGCTGCATGACATTCTAGCTTGAATTGCCTCTTGATAACCTTGTAAATCTCTCCTCTCCTCTCCTCTCCTCTCCTCTCCTTTCCTCTCCTCTCCTCTCCTCTCCTCTCCTCTCCTCTCCTCTCCTCTCCTCTCCTCTCCTCTCCTCTCCTCTCCTCTCCTCTCCTCTCCTCTCCTCTCCTCTCCTCTCCTCTCCTCTCCTCTCCTCTCCTCTCCTCTCCTCTCCTCTCCTCTCCTCTCCTCTCCTCTCCTCTCCTCTCCTCTCCTCTCCTCTCCTCTCCTCTCCTCTCCTCTCCTCTCCTCTCCTCTCCTCTCCTCTCCTCTCCTCTCCTCCCCTCCCCTCCCCTCCCCTCCCCTCTCCTCTCCTCTCCTCTCCTCTCCTCTCCTCTCCTCTCCTCTCCTCTCCTCTCCTCTCCTCTCCTCTCCTCTCCTCTCCTCTCCTCTCCTCTCCTCTCCTCTCCTCTCCTCTCCTCTCCTCTCCTCTCCTCTCCTCTCCTCTCCTCTCCTCTCCTCTCCTCTCCTCTCCTCTCCTCTCCTCTCCTCTCCTCTCCTCTCCTCTCCTCTCCTCTCCTCTCCTCTCCTCTCCGCTATTCTATGGGAATAATCTGCAAAATCTGCATATTATCCAGGAGACTGAAGTGATTAACACTGAAGATGAAGGATTTATTAGATGAGGAATGATCAAATGGCTTCATCTTTACTGTGCAGAAACCATGAACACCCAAAGACAATAGGTGAAGGGTGGAAGGCAATGACTTCAATGTAGCACTTCAATGTATCATTTCAGAGTTGACAGCAACCATTTGCCACGCATCTATGTTGGAGTACATGTATGTAAATGTAACTATTACAACATCGGCACCAGCCTCCAAGATAATCACTTGGTCTGTCTTCCATGATTAGAAAGATGGGGTAATCAGTATGAGAATAATCTCGTCATAAAATAGACATATAAAACTACATCCTGAGAATACTTGTTGCTCTCTATCGATTACGTAAGAATGTGAGATGCTTATCTAAGGTACATATATCTAGTGCAGACAAAGTGAATCTCAGCCCTTTAGTTTGATTGTCTTGCTCTTTTTTTGTGCTGCCTTATTGGGTTACTTTTTAAGTTATGATACATTACAGGCCAGTTTGCTGCAAGTAAGAAATGATCAATGAATGACAATCTCTTGTAAATTTAATCTTGAAGATGAAACAAATCTTGGAAGTTCAATTTCCTCATAATATAGACTGCCATTTCTAGGTTGTTGGTTCTTATCCATTTACATATATAACAATATAACCTGTCAATAAAACCTTTCCTGAAAGCTATTTCTGAAAAGAATGAGCATGTCACAAAGTGGTGAGGGAAGTGATTTTAGACAGTTTATCATTACCTGAATAAATACTGTATTTATTCTTACAGTTGGTATTAAGATAAGGTGGCCATGAGACTTACCCTGACATTCAATTCATTTTGGTTAGGTTTCATTCCTGGAGTTACCCTGAGAGTTAATATCTGAAGTCTCCTCCATTTACATCTGAGCTCTGTCTACTGGGTAGGGGAAAAGGACCTGCAGTCCCAGATTGTATGTTACAGATCCTAGAAAGTAATAATATTCTGTAGCATGTATTTTGCTCTTAAATCATGTTTTTCTGACTAGTTCCAGAAAAGCATGATAACTCCCCCTGGAATGCATTGCCATAATCTGACCCTACTCCTTCCTCAAGTCGTTGGATTGAAAGCTAACAGTTTTTAAACTTGAGAATATTTACAGTCTTTGCAGAGCTTTCTGTTTTCAAATAGGTTTGCAAATATTGGCTATGGGGCATACCAAAAGCTTATGAAGAGTTGAAAATACCAAGTAAAGACTGTCTTAGAGAAAATAAAAGAGATGGTTCAGTTTCTACACTGAATTTTTGTTTTGTTTTGCTTTGTTTTCTAATTAGAGTATCCATGGTTATGAAGACTAGTCTACTGTCATCTCCTTATGAGGAGAGGCTCAGGGAGCTGTGTCTCTTTAGTTTAGAGAAGAGGAGACTAAGGGGTGACCTCATTAATGTTTATAAATATATAAAGGGTGAGTGCAAAGAGGATGGAGTCAGTCTTTTCTTGGTGATGCCTAATGACAGAACAAGGGGTAATGGGTGGAATTTGAGGCATAGGAAGTTCCACGTAAACATGAGGAAATTTTTTTTCACTGTGATAGAACACTGGAATGGGCTGCCCAGATGGGTTGTGAAGTCTCCCCTTCTGGAGACATTCAAAACCTTCCAATCCTTAGCATTCTGTGATTAATTGATCTGATCCTAAAAAAAAAAATCTACCTTTTATTTCAAATTCTGGACAAGTGATGACAAAGCGTCTTTTGTTTTTGCAAAACAAGATCTTTTGACTTCAGACATTAAAAGAAGCTGTCTTATACCTCCTGAGCTACATTTCAACTGTCTTTAGTATTTCTTAGGAAGGCAGTGTCATGGAAGAGGTATTAGCAAACCAGCTAAACGTCTCTCCTCCCTCCCTGTTGCAGGGTCCAAGCTTGAGATTGAGGAAACAATAGGCAGGCACTGTTAAGGCTGCCTGGGGGATGGTGGAAGCTGAACCCTGTGCCTCATATTTCAGATAGGCAACTGCACATGTCAGAGGCTATTTGAGACGACATGTGCAGTTTGCCTGCCGTGCAGTATTTTGAACTCAACGTGGTCCGGATCGTCGAAGCTCAGTCCCCGGCTGTCTCTTTTTATGAGCTGCCTGAACCACGATCCTGTGAACATGACTTTGAAGGGACAGACCCTAAAACAGTGTGATTTGGGGGGGCACAAGATTTTAAGCAGCTTATTGCTGAAGGTACATTGGTTTTGATCTTAGCTCAAGGCACAGCACCACTGAGCCTTACCACAGTCACATCTTTAAAGATAAACAGAGCACCCAGCCACCAGCTGCTCATTCGGGTTCTACATCACCGAGACTGGCTGTTCCACCAGCCCTGCCCACAGCATACCCTGCAGCAAACCCTTATGTCCCAGGGGCAGTGGATTATAATTTAACCCCTCCACCAGCTGCATACATAGCCTATCACAGGACAAGCTCTTATGTCCCATGGGCGGCGGATTGCAATGTAGCCACTCCACCTGCAGCGTACTCCATGACGAGCCCCTATGTGCCACACAAAATGGCTTTGAACTCAGCTCTTCAATTCAGTGTCCCAGCTGCTCATGCATTTAACCCATCTACTGGACGTGAAATAAATCTGCCCATGGCTCAGCCAAGAGTCATTCCGGTAAATGATTGTGAACTGGACTTTGCATTAGCACCACTGAACGTGGTCCCGTGTATTTTTGCCACTAGCCATGTGTCCAGACCCAGGTTCAGTGACCACTTGTATTGTGCACCACCCACCAGTTCAGCTGCCCAGCGCAACCTGACCTAGGAACGGTTGGCAGCTTTGGACAAGTGGCAAACTTTTGGCCAGAAGGGACTTTCCCTAGGCCTGGTGACATAGACAACTCCAGCTCTGAAGAGGGAGTCACATTACAGCACCTTTGTCACTTCATTAGGTAGGAAGTTACGGTACCCCATAGCAGCTCTGGGATCACCAGAACTCATATTTGCCCTTAATCTGAAGATCAGTTAAACGAATTGCAGGAAAAATTTTCCTGTGAGCCAAATGAAACAATTACTGATTTTCTGTATAGAGTTACGGCCACAGGCAGTGATCTTGTTTTCCTGAGTGCTGAAGAGGCTGATACAGACTGGGGGCTGGATGTGTTTTGGAGACCAGGTACAGATGGGAATTATTTATTGGGCAGGGGGAATTATTTACTGGGCACCCCTGAAAGAGATGAACCCACTGTCATATGGATAGAGACCTTCTTTGAACTGTTTGCAGCAGTTCAGAATATATCTTGTGTTCAGGCCATTCATGAAGGAGGGCTCCATACGTCCCCTTTAAATGCACCCATTAACCCTAAGAGGCTTAAACCACTCACTTGAGGTGTGCCCAATGACTTTAAGGGACATTTGATCAATTGAATAGAACAAATTAAGCAGGCAGTTAAAAGAAATAAGCACTCCGACAATTCCTGTGAGCACATCCCAACATGGAAAGAAATGCTAAAGGACGTATCAAATTATGGGGATGTCAAGGAATTGTATTTAACTATTAAACAGTATGACAAACAGATATTCATAAAAATATTAATACCTTTTATTTATATGGAAAATTGCCAAAAACTCATTAAATAAGTTCATTGTACAGTTGGAAAATATATTTACAATGGGAATGTACAAACTTTAGGCAAATACAACAATGATTCTATGCAAAGTGGGAGGAAATAACACGGAAAGAGAGGAACCCCAGGAGTCAAAATGGTGCTTAACCACAGTGGGGGGGGAAGACTCGATAAGAACCTTTAAACCAAAGAGGCAATTAATTAATTACTCACAGCTGGGGAGTGCTGCTGCAGTGTATTAGCTGATGAGGCTTTGGGGCACTCTCATATATTGTTAGCTTGACAGGTTGCCGCCAAGAAGATGCCAGGCAGTCCCAGGGCTGGTCTGGTTTTAGTGGATGGCAGGCAGTTTACAATGCTTCTTGCAACAGGCACTTGCTCTGTCCTGGGTAAACTGAGACATAGCACGATTCCAGTTGCAAGAGGAAGCAGGCTTGGCTCCAGCTTCTAAGCTCTGCAGCTTGCAATGCAGGTAGGCTCGTGGCTTTATCCCAGGCTCTGGACCAGGCACTTGAGGCAGCAACTTCTAGCAAGACAGGTCCAAGAAGGCAATTCAAGCACAGCTTGAGCAAGGCTTGAGCAAGTTTTAAGAACAATGCAAGGCTTAAAATAATGAAGACAAGGGTGACTACAAGTCAGCCTGTATATCTATCTATCTGCCTATGTCTATAGACATGAGCCAGCAGTGTACCCAGGCAGCCAGAAGACCCAATGGCATTCTGGCCTGTATCAGGAATAGGGTAGCCAGCAGGACAAGGGAGGTTATTCTTGCCCTGTACTCAGCACTGGTCATGCCATACCTTGAGTACTGTGTCCAGTTCTGGGCTCCTCAATTCAATAAAGATATTGAGGTACAGGTATGTGTCCAAAGAAGGGCAATGAAGCTGGTGACGGGCCTGGAACACAAACCCAATAAGGAGAGGCTGAGGGAGTTGGGCTTGTTTAGCCTGGAGAAGAGGAGGCTCAGGGGTGACCTCAATGCTGTCTACAGCTACCTGAAGGGAGGTCGTAGGCAGGTGGGGGTTGGTCTCTTCTCTCAGGCAACCAGCAGCAGAACAAGAGGACACAGTCTCAAGCTGTGCCAGGGGAGGTATAGGCTGGATATTAGGAAGAAATTCTTCACAGAAAGAGTGATTGGCCATTGGAATGGGCTGCCCAGGGAGGTGGTGGAGTTGCCGTCCCTGGAGATGTTCAAGAGAAGACTGGATGAGGCACTTAGTGCCATGGTTTAGTTGATTGGTTATGGCTGGGTAATTGGTTGGACTTAGTGCCATGGTTTAGTTGATTGGTTATGGCTGGGTAATTGGTTGGACTGGATGATCTTGGAGGTCTCTTCCAACCTGCTTGATTCTATGATTCTATATCTTGCCTGAGATCCAGTTGGGCCAATAGGGCAACTGAAACTAGTACATAGCTGCCCAATGGAAAGGGGTTTTGCCAGGATGTAGCCATAAAATGCAGAAATAAAGGCCTGGTCTTGGGGAGGAGCAGTGGCCAGCACATGTGCTCTTACCCTAATAAACATAAATGTCTGGTAAACAAGTTGTTTACTAGGGTAAGAGCATGTGTACTGGCCACTGCTACTCCCCTTTGTTCCTTTTCCCATGTTGCCTTGACTTTCTGCAGGAAGGACTGGGGAGAGAGGAATCATGTCTAAACACCTTAGGGCATGTTTGGGTTTTGTGCTGGGTCTGTTTGGCCCTGCCATGACAGGGGATCTTGTTGGTTATCCAGTTCATGCACCCTCTGGAAATGGACATCATGCTGGCACCCATAAAACCAGCCACAGAGCGTCACTTTGTAGTAAAAAACGAGAAGTGTGCCGAACACAGATCCTTTACCACAAGTCTGAACAGCAGCCCAAACCAGCACAGACATAACACCAGCAAAAAATGAGGATATAACTCCAGCTGGAAGCAAGCTTCACTGACTAGAGACTGGTTTCAGCAAGCTCTTTCTTTAGGGATGCCTGAGCATGTATTAAGGTGTATGAGCATATGGGAGATTAAGTTACTAGTACTGTAATGGTTTAAAACTGTCTTTAATTTTTCTTCTCAAAGTTCAAGCAGAGAAAGCTAAAGAATGTAAATAAGTCACTGTTGAGTATAAGAAAGCAAAATAATGATTGTTCTAAACACTTCCATTGGATAGATAGAAATGTTTAAGAACCACTACTCAAAGTTGGGCAGTTGGGGTCTGAGCTCTTGGCTTCCTTGCTGGGCTGTCTGGCTGCTGCTTCTTCTTCTCTTCTGGCTGAAGATAACACACTGACCTTGGTAAGCTAAGTTAACAGCCTCTCTGCTTTCTGCCAGGGGCTTCTGTGGGGCAGGAGGTCCCTGGGAGAGAGGCCCCTTGGGAAAGGACCCTTTGGGGGGAAGCAAAAGGAGCTTGATTGTGCTTTTCTGTTGATTGTACATATTTGTAAATGTTGTGAATTTTGTATATTTGTACATATTCATTGCATTTCATCATAGATTGTAGATTTGCTTGTAAATACAGCTTTCATTTGCTTTCCAGACTGAGCTAGCCTGGTCATTGTTGGGGGGGAGGCGGATTTCAGCTCTCACCCTGATATAAGTGCTTAAGACTTTGAACAAACGTGGTGAATGGAAGCAAAGCCACAGTGGCAACAGTGGAGTCCAGAGTAATAGCAGTAGTTCTTCCCCTGCAAATTCCCCTGCTGTTGTGAATAACCCATTCACACCTTAACATCAGAGAACCAAGGAGGTGTCAAAAAACTAAGCACTACAGTGACTGCTACAGGCCTCTTTTATCACATGGCATATCACAATGGTCTAATAATTTGGAAACTTTTATATTAATTCCAACAGGATCAACCCAAACTGCCATTAAATTCCTCATTGATACGGGTGCACAAATCAGTGTTTTAAATGTGCAGCAGGCAAAGAGACTGGGAATACAGCTACCCCACAGGAAAATTAAAATTAATGGTATCACAGGTATACCCACTGTCTGCCATTTGGCTAAGGCAAGGCTATGATTCCCAGGTGACAAGCCTAGTACCTTGGAAAAGGTTGCCTTGATCCCTTATCCAGGGGACATCTCAAGATTTGATGTTGTGGCTGGTAAAATGTGGTATATCCCTGATGGTTCCCTGTGGTCTTTGGTTTCTATGGCACAGGGGCAAAAGGAGCAAAGACTGTTTATAATAACATTTTGCAAATTGCTCCTGCTTTACCCCAATCTACCATAACCTGCATTAACCAGTATCCCTGACCAGCAGCAGCCAGATAAGGCATCTCAGAAGTGATTTGCAGACCTAGAGCAGAGGCAGATCATCAGCAGGACACTTTTACCCTACAATTCTCCAATTTGGCCAATGTGAAAGCCTGATGGACAATGGCCACTCTCAGTTGATTACCAGCAATTGAATAATGATACAGCCCCTCTCACTGCAGCAGTACTGAGCCTGACCTCCATGGTAACAGCCATTCAAGTTGCATCCCACACCTGGATGGCCACAATGGACATCAAGGACATGTATTTCATGGTTCTGCTGCAAGAGGAGGACAAGGCCTAATTTGCCTTCACATGGCAAGATGTTCAATACGTATTCAATTGTTTACCACAAGGATACAAACATTCAGGTACTACTGCACACAACGCACTAGCAGCTTTGTTTGACACTGTCACCGTGCCAAAGGGTATCGCTCTTTATCAATGTATACATGATATTTTGGTGGGTGAAAGTGACAAAGACCAGGTGGGTTCAGTATCTGCAGCCATATGGGAATTGTTAACCAACAAAACAAGGGACTGTGCATTCTACCAGTGAAGTGTCGAGGCCCAGGCCAGGAGATCAAATTTCTCACCTCCTAATGGGTAGCAGGTGCAGCAGCAGTGCCAGAGGATACTCTAGAATCTATTGCAAAGGGCCAAATACCCAGTGAAAAAAGGGAGCTACAGAAGTTATTTGGTACCTTGGGCTATTGGAGAAAGCACATCCCAGTCTTCTCTGTAATAGCACACCCCCTATATGACTTGCTGAAAAAGCATAAAGTCTGGGACTGGATCCCAAGGCATACTGAGAGCCTAAACAACCTGAAGGATGCACTTCTGACTTTTCAGAATCTAGGCCTTTTGCATCCACCAGATGTCCTTAGGGCTGAATGGGGTTTTTTTGAGCATGCCTCATATTGTGGGATATTCCAGAAGGGACACAACTGCCCAAATAGAGCCGTTCTATTCTCCTCTACAGCATTTAAGGACACTGAGAAAAGATACTTGGAATGGGAGAAGGGACTCCTTTCCCTTACCAGGGCTGTCAAAGAGGCATAGAAGCTTCACACTACACAAGATGTGGTAGTGCAAGGCCCTTTCCCTCTGCTCAAAACAATCTTAAAGGGAACTCCCCCACCTGAGGGAATAGCCCAAAAGTCTGCTGTGAGGAACTGGTATGCCTCTTTGGCAGAGATTGGACAGCTCATGCTGTTAAGAGAAGGCCCAACCAAAGTGTCCAAATTACAGCAACCAGTGAATCCAGATGTAGTTCTGGTAGGTCAGCCCTACAGGCCTTCTCCTATTCAGATAGCACCTGAAGTGACCGCAGACTCTGACACTGACTGAGTGTGGTTCACAAATGCATCCCCCTATCCGGTAGGATCACAGTGGTACTGTAAGGCTGCCTCTATGGAGGTTAGTACCGACAGGACTGTTACCAAAGAGGGTTAAGGTAGTGCAGAAGTAGGAGAGCTGTGTGCACTGATGTTGGCTGTCAAGAATGTCAAAGCTGTCTACACTGACTCTTGTGCCACCTTCAAAGAAGCCACTGAGTGGATTTGTCAGTGTGAAGAAAATCAGTGAGAGATAGGTAGCACCAAAGTTTGGTGAGCTTCAGACTGGCAAAGCCTACCAGAGATAAGCTGGTCAAGACCCATCATGGTGGGATAGGTCAAAGGACACTCCAATCAAGACACCCTTGCTATGAAGTGCCACCAGCAGATGGATGACCTGGCATGCATCCATGCGGTGTGTAGCAAGGGGGAAGATTGGGAAAGGTTGGATGAGTGGCTTCACATCAAAAGGCCAATATTTTCTACGAGTGCAGGTCTCATGGTTGGTCAGTTTCCATGGCGACCTGTGAAACTCTCATTTCAGCCTGTTTCCAGTGTAGGGTTCAGCTGAGGCAAATCACCCAAACCTAGCACAAGACCGACATATCAGGCAGGATGAAACTCTATGGCAGATTGATTATGTTGGTCCCCTCAAACTATCACATGGAAAGAAATACATACTGGTTAGAGCAGATGTGGTATCTGGCTTAACCATAGCCACAGCCACCAGTAGCGCCACAGTAATCCAGCCCATCAAGGTTCTAAAACATTAGTTTATTGTTTTGCCAATGCCTGAATTCATACAGAGGACAATGGGTCACATTTCACCGCAGCCAAAGGGCAAAACTGGGCACAAGGTGATGGTGTTCCATACCCCATACTACCCCCAGGGAAATGGCATAGTTGAAAGGACGAATGGCCTCATTAAGAGACATGCCAATATCCTTAAAGGAAATTGGGATAAGTGTTTAACCCATGCAGTTTATATTGTACATAACTGATGGGGAAATTACAGTAGCCCCAAGATTAAGGCATTCTGTCCAACTGAATCAATGGTAGATGCTATTTGCACATCAGGTGGACCAGAGGACAAATCACTGCATTCATTGATACAACCACAGGTGGGTCAACCTGTAATAGTGAAGCTGCCAACAATTGGTAGTGCCCATGACACTGGCCAAACCCTGAGGGTTACACACATGGGAAGCACTAGATGCCAATGGAAGGACCCATCCCATCAGAGTGTGATGGATTGTTCCCAACCATTAATTTAACCTGCCCAGTTGCTACACATTGAGGCCATTTTTGCCTCCATACAGGATGGAGCCTGGATTACATTTGGTTCCCACCAACACTGGGAACAAGGAGGCGAGCAATGGGAAGAAGGAAGACCAGTCATCCAGGGACTGAAGACCATCATTAAGTGGACAAGCAGAAAGGACAATTCTCTAGAGACTCATCAACAATGGACAACTGGAAGAGACAACTCCCCATCAGAGACCCATTCAGTGCTGGACAAAGACTAATTGGACTCAGAGCCACATTGCTCTAATTAAGACCCTGCTATAGACTTATTGGTTGTATGGTTGTGTAACATTGTTTGTTGTGGTGAATACAATAAATGATTTGTGTTAAAGGGTAAGCTAGGAGTAAAATTCAAGGATTTTTTTGTTTTGAGAATGGGTGCGAGACTGCAGGAGACTGTATGTTTGAGAAACTTAAACAAAGGGCTGTGCGCTTTCAAACCAGACAAATCAAAGCTCCGAGGGCATCAGAGAAGAGATAAGATGCTGTACCAGCACGACTTCAGATAAGAAACCTGAGGAACAGCGCATGCTTAAGAGGGAGGGTTATTCAGCAGACACTGTGAGGAAGATTTCCTTACTTCATCGGTCGACCCCCCCATAGAAGACCCCTGCCAAGCAGAATGATCATGAGCAAGGAAATTCCACCCATTCTGAGAACTCATTATCATATCCCTGCCTTCTATTTAGCATAAGCCTGTTTATGTAAATGAAATGGCTATATAAGGAGAAAAAAAAGCTATTGTAGCTGCTGTGATTTGTCCCCCCCAGCCCAGCACGCTGTTTGCTTGCTTTTATTCCCAATAAAATCTTAAAAGAGATTTTTCTGGTCAGCTCATTTATGACATTTGTGAAATATCTGTATAGCTAAGTAAGTTGGTGTCTGCTATAGGGAATAAGAACTCGCAAGGAGCACATGTAAAGGCAATTAATTAATAATCATTCCCAGTTCATTAAACACAGAGCTGCCTAATGCCATTGGAGTGGAATGTCCTGGAAAAGGCATTAACAAACCAGCTAAACCTCTCTCCTTCCTGCCTGTTGCCGGGTCCAGGTTTGAGGTCAAGGAGCCAATAGGCAGGTGCTGTTGAGGCTACCTGCGAGGGGTAGAAGCTGAACCCCGTGCCTCACATTTCAGATAGGCAACTGCACATGTCAAAGTCCATTTGAGAAGGCATGTGCAGTTTACCTGCCATGCAGCATTTTGAACTGATTGGCTAGATTTGAATAGGTTATCTGCCATTGGGCTGTTCAGTTTTCAAAAAGGAAATTTATAGGGGATGATTTGAGAGCTCACACCCTGTGGAATTTGAGGTTGTTACAAGCACCTACTTCATACTCCTGTCTTCAGGGTGATTGGCTTATTTTGTTCTAGCAGCAGTGTGTTTTAGTCTCAGACCTTTGTCACAACAGTGTGCTCTCTCTCTCACTTCCTCTAATTTGGAATTTACCTTTTGGATTATCTGCCTTTTGGATTCAAAATAAAACTCCTGGGTATTGTTTCCTCCAGCAAATGTTTTGACAATTAACCGCTCAGTGGTTCGTGAGTAACTAAAGCTAATTTACCTGGTTATATCTAAAGTTTATAGCCTGTTTATCTGTGGCTTAACTCTGTTGAGAAGCTGAGGGGGTTCATCTTGTGACTCCAGTCAGCACTGGAGTTTGTTTTCACATTATAAGAGTTTCCAGTTTGTTCCTCTATATTCCAAGTTTCTGATTTTCCTAGACTGTTATTCCACTGTTTATTAGCATCCCATCCTTTGTAATCAACCTATCATCAACCGGGTAGATGAACCTGATCAAATTAGCTCAGAAAAATAATTTTTTATATCTCAGAAATCATATCAATATTTTATCATATTTCTGGCTTATAAATTTGATCATAAACTATATCAGTCAGAGAAGAAAAGTCAACTTCTACACATCATTACGGTCCTTTTAATTAAAATCATCTGTCCTGGTGGATGTGGAGAGAGACACACTGCTATGTCTCAATATCAGAGTCACACAGAGTCAGTTGTGATGGATGGATCATCAGCATGGATCCTGATCATTCCGCCTTTCTTCCCCTATATTATCTTATTGTGTAAAAGAATAAATAACTTTTTTTTTTCTCTTCATATCAATGTTCCCATATAATATCCTACTTTCCATTGACTAAATTGGTATATGGTCCCTTAAACTGGTAGGAGAATGTGTGGTAAACATGTGAGCAAGAACCAGAAGAGGAGGGAGGGGAATAGAAAGTTCTATGTAAAAATTTTAGTGGTGTGTGGTGAGGAACTTTAAGTGTAAAATTGCAGCAGGGACTAAAGAGTTTCTTCAAGAAACACCATTGCAATCAAATAGATATGCACATTTCACAAAGAATAGCTCACAAATAATTCTCTATGGCCATATGCACTTCATTCAGTCCAGAGTTAATTTTGCGTTTTGTTCAGTGTTACTAAAGATATCACAACACAACCTGATTTTTCAACAAACAGAATAATTACGGAAAGTTTTGTAATCCCAGGCTGTATATTTGAGATGAAATGTGCTAGTTTAACTTATTATGGAAGGTTGTTATTACAGAGAAAGATGAGAATATCTGACAGGAATAACTGTATGATCTTGAGGACGGAAGGAAGTGAAATCAGATTAATTTAACAGAATGAACTGCCAGCTATTTGCTCTAAAATCAATACTGGTAGGGACAAGCATAATAATTGTGGGTTCATGATTTTTTCACCAATTATCAGTTTAATGTGGATAGTTTGATGATCTAGATAATACAGGAAAGAACAAATGTCATTTGTACAATGTAATACTGGACTCAATTTGAAATACTGAGAATGATTATGGGAAGAAAACCATATAGGAGAAAGCACAAAGGACTGCTACAGAGACCAGAGAATAGAGAACATATTGAACTACCAGAAATGAAAGCAGCTGGGTATTTTTAGCCTTGCAAAACGAAAGAAGACAGAATAGAGCTGCAGAGAATAAACATTTCAGGAAGGTAAATATCAGGAAGTACAATAGACTACTTAAGCTTAAGAGAGATGCTGGTGGAATAGAAAATCAGTATATAATGTCTGGGAAGCAAATCAGCTAAAAATTAAAAAAAAATATATTTTCATAACAAAAGAATGAGGCTCTGGAAATGAATTGGTAGCATAGTCACAGAAGAAAAACAAAGTTAAAATGATCAGTTTTCACTGTTGTTGGTATGTCTTACCTGCCTGCAAAAAAAGTCTGTCTGGATCTGTTTAAAGAAGTATTTTCTTGCCAACATCATGAAATTACACAAGCTTTTTGAAACTCTGAGGCTTTTATAATTCAATTTTAGAAACAGGGGCCTGGGCAATATGTAATGCTACTCTGCATAGAAAGACAGAACAATGCTACACAGCTAAGTGAATAAAGAAATCTCAGTAAATGTGTGGTCTTGGAATAAACCAGCTGAACGGAACTAGCTAAAATAATGCACTAGAAACTAGAGGATAGTTCCTGCATGAATCTAGAAGCCACACAGAAAGAAGTGCTGCATATTACATGTATATTTTTGAGAACTGAAAAAAACCTTTGAACTTAATTTACCAAAGACTAGTAAAAATATTTTCCCCCAATACTTATTTTTTTTACTCCTTTTCATATTAAAGGAAAAATTATATGGATGTAAGCAGGACCAGTCACTTTATTTGATTTCATTTTAACCATGGATACGGTTTTTGGAAAATCCAGGGTCACTTTTTCGATGTAAATGCAATTTTTATGGATTATATTTAAAATTAGATAAAATAATCCTTAAACTGAATGTAGAAAAGGTTTCCTGAAATTCTTTATAGAGTTTCTCTGTGTCCCAGGATAACAACTCATGGGACATTAAGCTAAGAAAACCCAAAACATCAGAGCTTCTTAAAAGTCTGACACATATACCAGATAACATCTTATTGAGAAAAAGACACAGAAAAAATTTGCTTTCCAAATTGTGGCAATGCATCCAAGACCCCTCCCCCATTCTATGGAGTCAGGAAGGGGGTGGAGATCAGGAAGTGTGGGAAGAGGGGTAAGAAGGAAGGCACCTTTATGGCCAGCCATGTCAGCTGACACCTCTGCCCCTTCCCCCAAGTCACACGTCAGGGCAGATTCCCAGGCCAACACAATACAGAACCTGATGCTGGTCAATTTCTTGCCCTTTTTTGGGCATGTGGAACATAATCTGTAGCATTTGTGACACAGGATATTTGGCCCATGAACCAAAATGGGTTTGCTAGAGAGCACTGAGGGCTCTTCCAGGGATTTTCTCCCCCCGTACGTGGACTACACTCTGCAGTCAAGAAGGATTCCTTGAGAAATGGAGATACTTGGAGGACTGCACACAATTGGATCCAGGTTTGTGAATATATTTGGCACCTGTCTGAGTCTCTGAGGAATACCTTCTTTGTTGTTTGGGGCAACATACTGCTCTTGGGATATATCATTTTCCAAATACTGATCATCAATCATCTGTACCCCTTCCTGTAATCTGAAGATATTGTGCAACTGAGCAATGAACCTGTAAATAATGACTTATAAATTTATATATGTTATACGGGTGACTGGATTCCTAAATTAATAAAATAGATTATATTTTGTCTACTTCATGCCTGCATCCCTTAATCCATAACATTTAATGGTGCAGTGGGCTGCAGGGTGCTCAATGGCACAGTATCTCCATATATGAGATGTGAAATCAAAACTGTTGAGTTAGAATGGGCTAAGGAGAATTGTAATCAAATGGGACTAATTTTACAGAAATTGAAAGTGAGTACCACAGAGATTTGCTCTTACTCAGTGACTAAAAGGTTAATTATAATCCTGAGATCCTGTTTAATTCAGGCACAGGAACAAGTTAAAACCTTCCAGAAAGAGTAAGAGGAAAAGATTCAGTATTTGGAAAAGGAAGTGAAAAGCAAAAGAATACAAGCAGAATATTGTGGGAAATGCTGGAAAAGAAAATTAGAGAGCCCGCTGTAGCTTTAAGAGCTCAGGTGGCAGAAGCTGTGATTCAAATCCCATCAATACTGGACAGGGAAGTGGCAAGTCCCTCCCCGGAGCTGTGCTGATCTAAAGAAAAGCCACGGAGGGTGAGTCCCTCCCTGGACCTGCACAGCTCTAAGGGGAAGCCATGTAAACTGAGAAAGGGGGTGGCTAATTCTGAATCAGACATAGATTGTCCAGAAACTAGGTACACAGAGTTAAGCTTCTCCAAATATGAAAGCATATAACCGAAGTGTGTGTACCCCATAATAAGGAAAGGGACTTGGTCGGGTCCTAATTCGGACTGAATGAAAACACTCCTAAACCACATACAAGCACCCAATTGCATGAGTTGCGGGACAAATTTTCTCAGTAAGAGAATGAAAGCATAACAGAGTACCTCTGGGGAGTCTCTCTGAGCAGCAGAGACATGATTTTGTTGGACCCCCAAGAGGCATCCAGATTGTGGGACCCAGAGGTCTTTTTAGTGACGGGTCCCGAGGGAATACAAAGCATTACAGAAAGGAAAGCCTTTTGGGCTGGTGGGCTGTGTTACGGAGCCAGAGAAGAACCAACCGTAATCCCAATAAGAAATCTAGGGGAACTGCATTTAGGGGTTTAAAAGGCAGCATGCCTACAGGCTATGAGTGACCAAGGGAGTTATCAAATCCCTGTGAGTGTGCCCATAAATCCGGACTTTCTCCACCTGTTTATTAGAGGTTTACCAGAGGGTTTAAAAATGCTTGCACAAATCATCAGGGAAAACATAGGAAAGATTATTGAGAATAACAGCAGTTCACGAAATACAAAACAACACATAATGATGTGGATGGAATTTTGTGAAAAAATAACCTCCCTGGTTGGGAAATTGGTTGTTCTGCCCCTGTAACCAAAACAAGTTTCAATGGAGAAGGTAAACACCATTTCCCCTCCATCGGGGAGGGCCACATGTCTGCCAAGCCGCACAGCAAGAAGAATGTCCATCCTCTTAATCAGTCTTCTCTTCCCAGCCCACACAGTAGCCCAGAAATGACGCGACACTGCACCGAGACCCACCAGATGAGTTGGGAATTAAAAAATGGATCCTCTGCCTATGCAGAGTCATGTAGAAAAGTGATTACACTGGGTGCATCTCATGATGTTATAAAGCATATACCCAACTGGCAAATAATGTCTATGATGAGGGCGTTTGGGAGAAACCAGCAAATCTGCAGCTGCAGCCACAGCTGCAGCAACAGCGCCCCTGCTGCAGGGGCTTGCTCTGCCACCTTGCCAAGCAAGAAAGTTAGCCCTTTCACACCTCATCAATGGCAATATGCTAACAATACAAAAAACTACTGACCTAGGCCTCTCTTACTGCCTTCTAAATGCATGTCAATGGTCTGTTAACAATGAACCTTTTACCTTGATTCCAGTGGGACCCAGAAGGGTTGCTATTAAATTTCTCATAGATACTGGAGCCCAAATAAGCATTTTAAATGAACAGCAAGCTAAAACCCTGGGAATTCAGCCATCCTGTAAAAGAATAAGGATACTGGGTGTTACAGAAACACCTAATATATGCTATTTGGCGAAAACACAAGTATGGTTTCCAAGAGATAAGCACAGCACTTTAGTAGAAGTTGCCCTAAGCCCCTACCCAGAGAACATATTGGGTTTTGATATGCTGGCCAGGGAAAGGTGGCACCTTCCCAGTGGAGCATTATAGAGTTTTGGGAGCTACAGGGTGGAGTCAAAGAGGGTGAGAACTGCCTACATAAATACCTTACAAATTGCTCCAGCATTTCCCCAAGCTAGCACCTCTTGTGTGCCTCAGGTACCCACTACCTGTGGCAGCCAGACAAGGAATCACTGAGGCGATTTCTGACATGGAGAAGTGACAAATCATCAGGCGAACTCACTCTCCATACAATTCTCCAATTTGTTCAATTCACAAGCCAGATGGGTGATGGAAACTGACTGTTGATTACAGGAAATTAATTAGCAATACTCCTAGCAGCGGCAGTACCCAGCCTAACTTCAGTGGTAACAGCAATCCAAGCTGTATCCCATGCCTGGATGGCATCACTAGACCTCCTGGATATGTTTTTTATGATTCCACTGAGGGAGGAAGAAAAGCCTCACTTTGCCTTCACCTGGCAAGGTGTTCAATATACTTTTAATCGTCTCCCACAAGGGTTGTCATGGAAAGGGGGATTATTAAGAATGGAGGGTGATGGTTATTAATTATGAATTATGAAATATGAATTATTAAAATTACTTATTATTAAACATTAAAATTATGAATAATCAACTAATCACCATATATATATTTATTTGAATGCACAGTTGTAAAAATATAGTTCATAACTGGTTTAGTATTTATAATTATACCCAATTAGAATATTTACAGAATCTATTTCTAATTAAGGGAATGAAAGGTGCAGTTCCACTGCTTGTCCACTAGATGGAGACTCGACAAGATGGTTTGCAGCTGCGGCTATGTACAGAGATATTTATAACGAGGAAGGTTAAGCTAGAAATATCACGCGGCTACAAGCGGGTGCTTTGAATAGAATGTTATCAAATGTTGCACACATAGAAAGATACATTCTGTCTTTCTTTCTTTGTAGCAAGGCAAGTTGCTAGGTTACACAGGTTTGCTGCTTGTCTGCCCAGGGCTGTTCCCACTGGGCGGTGACTTTCTTTCTCCCCCCACCTCTATGGGTGGGGGCAAGGCTTTCTTTCTCCTTCCGTGGCCACGGGGAGGGGCGGCTTGCTTTCCGCCGATCGGCAGTTTCCCTCAGCAGGGTTAGGCCTCACTATTAAGGTGAAGGTTCCCAGTAGGCGGGTTTCAGTGGGGGGTGCCGTGAAGCAGCGCTTTCCCCCTCAGCTCGGCTTGAAGTGAGCTGACTATGCCGAATCTCTCGGCGACTGCTTCTCATTTAAGTTACAATGCAGTCTTGGGCTTTGACTTCAAAGGAGTTGCTTTGCCCTGATGACACAGGGCTGTGGAGCAGCAACAGTAGGCGGCTCCTTTTCTCTCCCACAAACGGCGGGGGTTATGCAAAATGTGTTTCTGCTTGATTAGCTGCTTAATTAGCTTGCAGCAGATCTGGACTGCCAGGCTTGGGCTTAGTCCTTCCCCTTCTGAGCTAGAGCTTACCCTCTCTTGGGGCTTCCTCAGTCCTTTCGACTGGGCTTATGACGCCGGTTTGGTGAAGGGATCATCCTGTTTGCTGGTTCCTCAAGCAGCTCGGTGAGTTGTCTTTTTTTTGTGGTGCAGAGGCCTCTAGTAAGCATTCATGTGGGAGTGAGCAGACTTAGGGGTTGAGAGCTTCCGTAGCTCGGCCAAAGCGAGAGAAAGAAAAAGGAGAGAGCAAAGTAGTAAACAAATGGAGTAGTACTTATACATTTCTTGAGGCTGGACCTGGCCAATGGGCACAATTGTCAACAACCTGCTTCTACCTATAGAAAGGGTGAAGCTAGAATTATGCCCTTAGATAGCAAGAGCATAAGCATGCCATGAGATGGGTGCATGCAGTTGTTTACCCCTTAGGAGACAGATTGGTGCCTGGGCCTTTGTCCTCCTCTCCTGAAAGGAGGGTGGAAGCGGGAACTTACCAAAACATGTTGGGACAAGTTAGCTGATATTTGGGGGCATAATTCTGGGCATATGGTGCCTTCACTACAGGGTACAAACACACACCCACCATTACCCATTATACTCTGGCAACACTGCTTGACACAGTCAGGGTCCCAGAGGGTATTGTGATCTACCAATACATAGATGACTTACTAATTGGTGTGGACAACACAGGTGGGCTTGGTAGCAGAAGCTATCTGGAACTGCTAACTCAGAATGCATTAGAAATCCCACCTGCTAAGTGTCAAGCTCCAGGGCATGAAATTAAATTTCTTGGAGTCTGGTGGATGGCAGGTGCAGTAGCAGTGCCAGATGATGCACTAGAGGAAATCAAAAAGGGGCAAGTACCTGCCAGTGAAAAGGAGCTGCAAAGATGGCTTGGGACCTTGGGATACTGGAGGAAGCATATTCCTGGCTTCTTTGTAATTGCTCATCCCTTGTATGATCTGCTAAAAAAATCACAGAGCATGGGACTGGGCACCAAAACATATAGAAAGACTAAAAATCCTAAAGGACAAATCAAAGGCTTATCAGAGATTAGGTCCATTGGTCTGAGGGCCGAATGGGGCTTCTCTGAGCATGCCTCATACTGTGGCATTTTTTAAAAGAGACCCAAAGGCCCCAATAGAGATTTCTTATTTTCTTCTACATCCTTTAAGGATACTGAGAAAAGGTATTCTGAATGGGAGAAGGAACTTCTTTCCCTCACTAGAGAGTTAAGAGAAGCAGAGAAACTGCTTACCACTAAGGAAATTATAGTGCAAGGCCCTTTCCCTTTGCTTAAGGCAATCCTTAAGGGAATTCCTCCACCTGAGGGGGTGACACAAAAGGCCACGGTGAGAAAATGGTATGCCTATTTGGAGGGAATCACACCACTCATGCCTCTAAGATAGGGTCCTACTAAAATGTCCAAACTCCAGCAGCTGGTAAATCTAGGCACAAGCTGCACAGGTCAGCTGTAAAGGCCATCTCTGATCGACATAGCTCCAGAGGTGACCACAGGCTCCAACACAGAGGGAGTGTGGTTCAGAGATGCATCCTCCCAAAGGGTAGGATTACTGTGGCAGTATAAGGTCACAGCTCTGGAGTTTACCACAGGAAAGACTAACTGAAGACAGTGAAGGTAGTGCACAAGTGGGAGAACTGTGTGCACTCATGTTGGCTGTAGAGAATGGTGCTAAATGCATCTACACTGATTCATAATCCATGTTTAAAGGTGCCATGGCATGGATCTGTCACTGGGAGGCAAATCAGAGAAAGATAGGCCACATCGAGGTTTGGAGGGCTGAAGACTGGCAAAGACTCTTACAAATAGGCTGGTGTGGCAGTTTAGGCTGGGTGCCTCCTGTTATTGCCACATAAGTTACACCTCCGGTGTCCCAAATGTCCAGCCCAATAAGGTGGACACAGGAAACAACATATTTCTACCCATAAATCGTAGGCCCTATAAATCCATCTGCAAAGTCATTCTCTCCCTCTTTCTTCCCTCTCTGCTCCCGTGGGAGATGCTTCCAAGCGGGTAAGAGTGGGGGAGTATCTCAAGGCCTCTTAGGCCTGTCTAGGCCTAATGACAGGAGGAGAAAGGAGAGGGGGGGCAGTTTCAGACCTGGCCAGCCTGAGACTAACCTAGCAGTGGAAGAGGGAAGAAAGAGCCCTGGGGGTTTGGGTATACCCTCAGGTGGGAAGAAGGGAAGAGTTGGGAAGCTGTTGGGTGTTAGGTAAGGAGCTCTGTATGCTTTGGGTTTTTCTTGTCACTATGCTTTGTAGTTTTTGTAGTTTCATCAATTGCTTTTCCATTTAAACTTTCCATCACTCTTCAATCTATTTGTGTGAGTGTCATTCTTTTGTCCCTCTCAGGACAAGAGAGGATCTGTCTGGCCTCAAACCAGCATAGCTGGTCAAGACCTATCAAGTGGGATGGGTCAAAGGACATTCCAAAAAGGAAACCCCTGCTGCAAAATGAAACCAGCAGGTTGACTACCTGGCAAAAAACTATGTGGTGAATAACGAGGCAGAAGACTGGAAGAGGTTGGCCAAGTGGCTCTATATCAAAAGAGGCCACTCAGATAAAGCCAATCTCTACTATGAATGCAGGCCCCATGGGTGGCCAGTTTCCATGGCAACATTTGAAACTATCATTTCAGCTTGTCCACAATGCAAGATAAGGCTGAAAGCCAACAACTCAAACCTAGCACCAGCCCAACATATCAGACAGGATAAGACTCTTTGGAGTACCTGGCAAATTGATTACATTGGCCCCCTGAAGCCATCACATGGAAAGAAATACATCCTCATAGAAGTGGTCTCAGAATTGACCATGGCCTCAGCTACCAGTGTGGCCATGGGAGCCCAAAAAACTGAAGTTCTAAAGTGATGGTTCAGTGTCTTACCAATGCCTGAGTGTATCCAGAGTAACACTGGATAACACTTCACTGCGACCACAGTACAAGACTGGGCTCAAGGTGAAGGGGTTAAATGGGTGTTTCATACTCCGTATTACCCACAGGTAAATGATATTATTGAAAGGATAAATAGTTTCATCAAGAGATATGCAAATGTTTCCTGAAGCAGCTGGGACACACAATTGGTCCAGTCATATTTTATCATCAATAACCAATAGGGAATTTCCAGAAGCCCCAAAAGCAAAGTCTATTGTCCCACTGAACCGATAATAGAGACCAACCATATATCAAATGGGCCAAAGGATAAATCCCTATCCCAAATACAGGTGGGTCAACCCATACTGGTAAAGCTGCCATCCACTGTCATTGTGCCCATGACACTAGCCAAACCTAGAGACTTATATGCCATGGAGGCTTTGGATGGGAACAGGAAGACACACCGGCACCAGTGTGTCGTGGATAGTCCCTGATTATTAACTAACTGCCCAGCCCGGTTTCTTTGCACCATGGCCAGTTATGTCTCCTTACAGGATTAAGACCATATTGA
The DNA here is from genome assembly GCF_027791375.1 of Indicator indicator. Classification (NCBI taxonomy): domain Eukaryota; kingdom Metazoa; phylum Chordata; class Aves; order Piciformes; family Indicatoridae; genus Indicator; species Indicator indicator. The sequence continues at coordinate 9,739,358 of NC_072053.1, read as the reverse complement.
AGTTGTGGCTCTGACCTGAAGGAAAGACACCACAACTTCCACAGAGTTACGAAGAGCTCCAGTGAAGTACTATCAGCCTGAAGAAAGAATAATACATACCAACAGGGTGGCAAAAGAGACCAGACAGAATTCTCAAATGTGCACCCTAAATATGTCACTGCAAGGAAATACTCAGAATAATTGTTGCTCTGATACTTGGCTCAGGTCAGAGCAATTGATGCTCATGATGTAGAGCAATTGATGCTCAATTCACAGCAATTGTTGCTCTGATACTGGACTCAACGCAGAGCAATCGTTGCTCTGCTGCCAGACGTGATTCAGAGCAATTGATGCTCAGCCAGGATTTCTCTGGCCTCTTAGGATTATTGTTACGTTGTTATACATAATGTCCGTTGTCTCTTCAGTCATCAATATCGTTGCATGTATTGCACACAAAGACCCAGGTTAAAGGTACCTACTTGATCTGTACTGGAAAATGATAGTCACTTGTGCATATTCCGTCAGTGAATGAATAAGCCAAGGACATCATATTTTTATACAGGGCAACAGCCTACTACTAAATAAGACTACTGGTCTTTATCTACAAAAGTCTTGTGGAATGTTGGACTAAACTCCTTTTATACAGCATCACCTTTACAAGGAGACTTTGAGGACATATCCACCTTGGGATCTGAATGTGAAGACTTCTTGACAGACTGGTGTGTTGAACTTGAATCTCCTTCCAATTCTTTCTTGGTGGTGTGATAATGATAGATATCAAGAAAGTCTTTTTCTATCTCATGGTCAGGAGACACACAGCTAAGAATCAGGTAGATAAATGACTCATCACCATCTATTATGAAGTGTGGTTCATTCAAAATGTCATAAAATGTTTCACATTTGTAAAACACGTAGTGATACGGAGGAAAGCAGATAGTGATGAGGAAGAAAGAAGATCATGATGAGGAGAATACTTTCCTGAGCTCGGCTCAGTGGTTGATGTAACCGTGGAAAGAAAGAAAAGGATATTGAGAATAAGTAAGTTGTTGATATTCCTCTAAATTACTTTAGTCTGCCTTGCTGCATAATAATGAGTTTAGAGAAATGAGGACACGAACAAGAAGTCTGGCCCTCATATTTGTCTCTATCCATTTTTAGAGCAGTGTATAAATATCACCAAAAAAAGTTACACAGATATAACTTTGATTACCAAGTAGTACAGCTTGTTCCCAGGTCTGTTTTCATGAGAAAACATTTTGTTTAATTAGGAAAAGAAATTAATATACTTTGACCCTACCTAGGTTTTGTTTAGAAACATAGATTTTCCAAGAACATTTTCTCTTATCTTATGTTACGGGAGACAATTTTTTTTGCTGTTTGAACCAGATATGAATTATCAATAGTGTAATATTGGTCTGCTACATTCCCGACATCTTCTGCTTGATGCTTTACTAAAACACCATAAAACTGTACTGATAGAGGACAAATCTTCCTCATGTACCACTTTCTGAAATAAAACTGTTGTATGTTTTGTGGCTATGCTCTTTGCACTGCTGCTTCTGTTTTCAGCAGATTTCCAAGGCAAAAAAATCTTTTGTCTCCTTCCAGAAATTAGTGCTGATACAGATGTGCTGATAAAGTTTCTTATGGAGACAGAGAGTGACTTAATGAATAATAGAAGTGCACCATGCAGACATCCAGCTGTGACAAGTTGTGCTGGTTTGAGGCCAGACAGATCCTCTCTTGCCCTGAGAGGGACAAAAGAATGACACTCACACAAATGGATGGGGAGTGATGGAAAGTTTAAATGGAAAAGCAATTCGTGAAACTACAAAAAACTACAAACATTGTGACAGGAATATCCCAAAGCATACAGAGCTCCTTACATAACACCCAACGGCTTCCCAATTCTTCCCTTCTTCCCACCTGTGGGTATACCCAAACCCCCAGGGCTCTTTCTTCCCTCTCCCACTGCTAGGCTAGTCTCAGGCTGGCCAGGTCTGAGACTGCTTACCACCCCCCTCCTTTCTCCTCCTGGCATTAGGCCTAGACAAGCCTAAGAGGCCTTGAGATACTCCCCCACCGTTACCCGCTTGGAAGCATTTCTCACGGGAGCAGAGAGGGAAGAAAGAGGGAGAGAATGACTTTGCAGATGGATTTATAGGGCGCAGGATTTATGGGTAGAAATATGCTGTTTCTTATGTCCATCTTATTGGGTGGACATAAAGGACACCGGAGGTGTAGCCTCTGTGGCAGTGACAGAAGGCACCCAGCCTAAAATCCCACACAAGTTCAGGAAATCTCCTGCTGGCTCTGCTATTAGGAAGCCCCACTGCAGCAGAGGGTCTATTATGTCCATGCTGGTACATCAATCTCCAAAATACTAATCAGGTTCTGGTTTAAGAGCTGGGCTTGGCAACTGTTTTTAACATAGGCTTCTTAGTGAAAGGATAAAAATGTAGATAAGGGAAATTTCAGCCAGCAAATTGTCTTATTCTTATCTTAGTTGTATTTCAGTGATGAAGTAAGTCAATTCATTTGAGTTCCCTGACTGATACTTGTGGACAATGCTGGATCTTTCACTCTTTAAAACAGCACAGGATTACCAGCATACCCTAAGGTTTCAGCAGCCAGTGAAACATTCAAGAAGAATACAAACAACTATGAAACAGATTCAAAATTTAGGATTCTAAATAAATGTCTCTTTGTTCAAAAGGGCTGATACTCTAGAAAAATGTAACATTACCATCTTAACACACATAAAGGAACCATACATTAGACACCAATTCCAGAAAATCTTAGCTAAGGGGATTGAATAGGAAAGGTTAAATCTGATTTAAATTCTGGTAACAACTGTGGTGAAGTCATTACCAAAGAAAATGCAGAAACTTACCTACACAGAAAAGATACTTTTCAATAGCTCTTAATAAGGAGAAAAAAAAATTCTGTCAAAACAGTTTTCCTTGTGGAAAAAACTTATACAAAGTATTTAATTTTCAGTTTAATTTGCCTATGGTAAAATTGTGCTGTTTTTCAAAGGTATCAGCATGTATTTGATTCAGACAAGTCTTTAAAGCAATAATAGTAAAAGTCAGCATGTCATTTTTCATTCTTGTGATTTTTTTTTTATTTAAACTCTAGCTTTGTGATCCATGATACCAGGTGGCTTAGGAATCCTGGAGGAATATATATATATTTTTTTAAGTGTATATTTTGGTGGCACATATTTTCAAATTTATCACCTCACTTCCATCTAAAACCAAAAAGACAGTTCTCTACAAATATTTGAAGATCAAAGAGGAGTTAATCCATCATTTGCTGTGGGAAAGAGAGTTTCTTTTTTAATACACTAGTAAAATACCCAATTTATTTTATTTTTCTTCTGCAGTACCATAAGGTAAACTGCAAAGATCAATTAATGTGATCTCTCATTGGACTGTTTTGCTTGATGAATGAGCATGATGGGGAAGAACACTATCTCAAGCATTAAGATCTATATGGAGAAGGGTCAAGTTTTGATGAGTTTCAGAATTTAGAAATTTAGAAATGTTCCTTCACAGTGCAATTTATTGATCTGTATGATGAAGTAGAAAATGTTTGTCTTTACAACTGGCACAAGCATTGCTGTCAGTATCCAGTTCTAGAACTACTATCATTCATTGTGAGAGTATAGATGTGTCATTGCAGAGTGGTAATATTTTATGAACTGGAAAGACAGACACAAACTTCTCTTTGTTTTATGTTGGGTAGTCTTTGGACTATATAATTACATCTGTTTGGAAATTTCTGTAAAAATTTTCTGTCAAACTTAAATTAATTATTTCCAGTTCTGTTAGGTATCTTATAGAAATCAGTCCTCCCTCCAGGAGGGATGAAGTTAGTGCATGTCACTTCCAAAGCAACCACCAACTCCTTGATTATTAAAACAAGTCATCACTTTCAATTCCTATTTTGTCTTTCTGTGTGTTTTTATCTTCTTAAACTCAGCTGAACACTATCTGTGTCAACTACAGATAACAAAAGGCATGGTAATGTTTAAATTGTTAAAATCTGGATAATAAAAGAGAAACTTCATTCATTTAAATGCAGAGAGAAATTGAACAATTGCTGAGTTCAAATCAGGTGCTTAATGATTCACTTGTTGAAATTTAGTATTAATTGAAAACATCCTTACCTGTGTCCTGCAGAGCAGGGCTGTAAGCACAGCAGTATAGGTCATGGGACACATAGCCTGCATGCTGTTTCTTAAGGTATGCACTGTTTTTTTTTCCCCTGTAGATAGAATTCACTGGCTCCTCAATGAAGAAGTGTTTTCTGCTGATGTTAGGTGTATCCTTAAAGTAAGCATACTCAATAAAGTAGTATTCTTTCTTTCCTTATTGTCTCAGGGCTTTATTTTTCCCCATGTCTTGACTCTGTCACCATCAGTGACTATGTGATACACCTCCACATGCCTGCTCCCTCACATCTCATTTGCAGATTTGATAAATCTCTACATGTGATTTGCTTATTTAAAATGAGAGATAGTTTCACTATTGTAAGTTCTACTGGAAACCTAAGGATGATGGCTGGGGCAAAATTCACCTGTCATTTGAACTCATTTATGTCCAGTTATGCCTTTTTTTTTTTTTTTTTTTTTTTAATGTGCTTAAGTGTTTCAGTCACTAACTGCTTATAGAACTCTGGACTGAAGTGTGTTTCACCTTAATGACTTGGAGATCAACAGCTAGAAATGCAATGACTTCAGCTTTCAGATATAACAGTGTGACAGTTATATCTTTGGATTACATGGAGAATCATCATTTCTAGGCTTGATTTCCTCCCTCACTATTTAATTAGGTTACAAGACTGTTTTCAAGCTTATCCAATAATTTCTTGGGAGTCTGGAGGAGATGCTTAATACCTGTGTGGTCTGGGATGAAGGAAGGTGTTTATAAGATAGCAATATTTGCAGTAGATATGCACTCTTTAAATTCTGGACAAAAGAGTACACAGTACATAGGGTTGCATACATTATATTATGTTTTGATTTTTTTTTCCTCAAGCTATTCTGTTTTAGTGAAATATTCATCAAGAAGAGAGACTGACTGTTTTGTGAAACATAGCCCTTTTTTATCTTAAGGGGTTGTGCAAAGTCCTTCAGATTAAAAGGGATATTTTCAGTGACTCAGTGTCATTAGGGTTGGTTCTCTACTCTAAATATTGCACAACACACTCATTATGAAGGGATGCATCTTCCACAAGGACAAGACAGCCTAGGAATAACAGATAAAATTTTATTAACTGATGCTCACTTATACTTCAGAATAGAAACAAGCAACAAATGTAGTCGTTCCACGGCTATTATAGTGCCTTTGCATTGTAGTGCTGTGTCTGTAGAATACAAAATCTCAAGCTGTTCCATTGAAAGAAAAGAATCCCCAGGTACCCTTAAAAGATCATAAATACATTAGGTGATTACATCACATGCATTTTTGTCATCCAGAAATCTTCAATAATACATGGTTTAATCTCTGAAGCCAATTACTCTTACAGATTCTCCAAATCATAAGACGAATGTGCATCAGCTCCTCTTGGTGTTATTCTCTCAGGCCATTCCTTTTCTCATTAAATTTAATTTTAAATATAAACATACACATATGTATATACATATTTGGCCCTTCACTCTTTGACTTGCTTGCACTGTCTACAATTCTTTTCTTTTGTTAAAGGAAGGTTTTTTCTTACTTTGTGTCTAGATCCCAACTACTCAAAAGTTTAAACTTAATAGACTAGCAAACTTTATTTTTTTTTCAGTGGCATAAATAGTTAATTTTCAGAAGGTAAAGAAGGAATAAGGTTTTATTAATGAATACAAAAAAAAAACCTGTAATAACAACACCAGGTAGGCAGGAATAAATGAAATTATGTTCATAATATATGAGAATTGTTAAAGAGATAAAATATGATAAAATGACAAAATATGGCACATTTTATGTCTTGTTTTTTTTCCACAAAATGAAGAAGAATAAACTCAATTGACTCTAAATCTAATTCTTTTTACTATACCAAGTCTGACTTGTTCCACAAAGCAGCAAAGAACACTGTGGTACAGAGCAAGGAACTGGACAACAATTCAAAGACACCTTTAAGTGAATAAATAGCCACATTCAGGAGAATATATGCTACCACCATAGAGTAAAATCTGTTTATGAACCCTTTTCAGGATGAGAGCAACACAGTACTGGCCTAAGATTTATTGTTAATAAAACCCAGGGTTTTTTGTAAGAATAGCAACAATACCTAATTTTATAAGTAAATGTGTATGAATTCATGTGGACACGTGTACAAATGAATATAGAAAAGACAACAGAGGTAGAGAGAAAAATAGGGGGGGAGCAAGGAAGTAGAAATACTAAATGTATTTAATAGCCTCTACATTCACAGAGAACCTAGCGGCCTGTACCAAACAAAGGAACAACAGACTGGTGTAAATCATGATATTTCCACAGAGATTTGCCTTATACCAGAATTCTGTCGCCTTCTATTCTAGAGACTGAGTTTAAGCCCCTCTCTGCTGCACAGAGGGAAAGATCTTTTACTGTACATCTTCTTGTAGAAAAGAGCACGTCAAACATTTGTGTAGTGTACTCATGTAGATGGGCCAAAAATGTGGAAGTACAAAAAAGAAGGGATGGTCCAATCCCGTGGCTCTTCTGTTTTGTTCATCAAATATACTAACAAACATACAAACACAAGTACAGGTTTCTGCCTATATTAGTGCATTGATTTGGAAATTCCTGAAATCTCCATTGTCTGCTGAGACTCTACATCATTACAGAGGGTTTCTAATAATATCAGATAATTCAGTGTTTGCAGGAAAAGTGAATTTAAATTAATCTTATCTTAAAAGACCATGTTCTCTGCTTCATATGAGGCTATATTCTCATACTTCTGGAAGCATTATTCACCTTGCTAAATACAATAGTATAACACAGAATCATAGAACCATTTTGATTATAAAAGACCTTTGAGATTGAGTCCAGATATTATCTAACTCTACCCAATCTACATTTCTCTTAGCACTCTTTCTATGAATCTTGTAAAACGCTCCTGGGATGGTGATTCCACCACCTTCCTGAGGAGCATATTCCAGTGTTTGACAACTCTTTCAGTGAAGAAGTTTCTGCTAATATCCCTTCTAAACCTTCCCTGGGTCAACTGGAACTCACTTTCCCTCATTGTTTTACTACTTACTAGGGAGAAGAGACCAACACTCACTCTTCTACAATCTCCTTTCAGATAGTTGTAGAGAGCTTTAAGGTTTCCCTCGAGCCTCCTTCAAACTAAAGAACCCCAGTTCCCTGGGCAGTTCCTCATCAGGTGTGTTCTCAAGGCTCTTCCCCCAGTTTATTGCCCTTCTTTGTGCATGCTTCAACAATTTAATGTCCTTCTTGTAGTGAGGACCCTGGAACTGAACACAGTCCTCAAGGTGTGGCCTCACCACTGCCAAGGACAGGGGCACAGCCATTTCCCTAGTAGTCACACTGTTCCTATTATAAGCCAGGTTGTGATTTGACTTCTTGGGCACTAAGACCCATGCTGGCTCATATTCTACTGGCTGTTGACCAACACCCACAGGTGTCTTTACTAGGCAACTTTCCAGACACTCTGCCCCCGCAAGTCTGGAGTGTTGCAGTTGTTATGACTAAAGTGCAGGACCAAGCTTGACCTTGTTAATCTCATACAGTTAGCCTTGTCCTATCAGTTCAGCCTGTCCAGATTGCTGTCCTTAGTGTCATCTACAAATGTAATGAGTGTGCACTCAATCCTCTTATCCAAATCACTGACAGACATCTGGCCCCAGTACTGAGCACTGGGGAATATCACTTTTTATTGATCACCAACTGAATTTAACTCCATTTACTACCACCGTTTCAGCTTGACCATACAACCAATATTTTTACAGTCACTCATCCAAGTCATGAGCAGCCAATTCCTCCAGGAGGATGATACAAGAGGGGATGTTAAATGCTTTATGAAAGTCCAGGTAAATAGCATCCACATCCTGTGATGTTTGATATTGGACTGTACACACTTCTAGCAGCCTACTTGTGTCCTAAATTTAGACACCATTCACAACATCATGTGACTCACATGTATTTCAGGGGCTGTATATATTGCATCCTGGTATTTACCATCTTCCAAAAGATTTATTTAAAATAACTCCTCCAGGTCTAAGCTCTAACCTTTTGAGATTCTATCCAAATTGTATGTTTCTGTTAGTTTTTATTGTGTTTTTTTTATTTGTTTGTTTGTTTTTCCCCTTCTACACTTTAATTCTTTTCATAACTCTTCACACAGTACCCCAACTAGTTTTCCCGATTTTTTTTTGTCCTGAGTTCAGCTACTCCTTAAGAGAAAAAAAATTAAATTCAAACTCTGCTCCCAATCCAAGTAAACATGGGAGAACATTCTGAAAATCACTGAGCTATTCCTCTAGTTAAACCACATAATTTACTAGATAAGTATCTGCATTATTCTATAGAATGTAGATGGACAAGTTTTGTTTTTTCAATCATCTTTTTTATATTTTTTCCTATCAAATATTTTTTCATAAATTACAAATCAAATTATGTTATTTTTCTGTTCTCATTCCTGCTTCTACTATTAATCATTATTTAACTTCTGTTGCTGTGTTGCACACAAGACTTTCTATAAAACTAAATTATATTATGCTGGATTAAATCACTGGACTCAGTGAACTTTTTCTGTTAATACCCAACACTACAAACAATACTGTTATCTTGAGAAGTATCTTAATCCCAAATTATATTTAGTTCTTCACCCGAAGAATGAGTGCCTTCAAAAGCACACTATGTACATGTGTTTATTAAGTTACTGTGTTATGAAAGTCTAAAAAGGATGCATCGTGTACCATGCTGTATTGTGTTCGTTCACATATCTTTGTGGTATCTTTGGTTTTGCCTTTGTCACTCTGTTTTATGCTAATTATAGCTGGCAACAATTCTTCCATCGTATTTGATTATCTTATATATTACCCAGGAAGAACACAAACACATACCATTTTTGTAATTTAAATTTGAGATTTTCTCACCAGTCATACATCATTCACTGCCAGGTAAATAAGTTTTGTGAGACAGTCCCCCACATTTTTTTTTCAGTGATCTTAGCCTATGACTCACATATCAGAGTAAAAACTATTGCAGTTTATTAAGTAAAGTACAGGCATTCATGCAACAGAAAACCAATTGGGTTTTTTTGGTTGGTTGTTTAGTTGGTTGTTTGGGGGTTTTTTGGTTTTGTTTTGGTTTTTGTTTTGTTTTGGGTTTAGTTTAGTTTCGTTTGCTTTAGTTTTGGTTTGGTTTGGTTTGGTTTTGGTTTGGTTGGTTGGTTTGTTGGTTTGGTTTTGCTTTTGTTTTTTTTCTGGGAACTGGGCAATTACTTTGTGTATGCATGTGTTTGCTATTTAAGTACATTTCCCTCTTTGCCCTTCCCTCTCCCTCTTTTATTCTTATTTGTAGGCAGAAATGTGAAGAAAAAAGTCTCTCTTGACACACAGACCTATGGCCTTATTTGTAATAAAGCAAAACTGGAATAATGTTGGTAAGTTTCACCACTCTGAGTTTGCACTTGCGTGATGTAAATTCTTTCTTTCTGTTTGACTATGACTTCTTGCCTAGTATAAAATCCAACATCTGCAGGATAGATCTTCTAACCTTTGTTATTTGGCACATAAGGCAGACAAATATTTCAAGTCACAACACTCACTTCAATGCTCACTAAAGTTAATAGAAAACTCTTCATAAGTTGAATGGGTCTGGATTGGCACAATCCTGGATCATAAAAATGTGTCAATTTTACTATATTTCTGTTAAATATCAGATTTGTATCAAACTCTCCATTATTATCACCATCATATTAATCTATGAATTCTCTGCTTGTTGAGGGCAGCGTCAGAATGGCACTGGGTGCAACATGGCCCACATTCTACAGAAGCATCGGTGTTTACAGAAGTAAGAATCAAGTATATATTTCTACAAAACTGATTTGCTTTTTTTCCTAGGAAAATAACTAGGACATAAGTTTCTTCTCATGTTTACTTTTACCTTGATGCAGCTCTAATTACATGAATAAAGAGGGAAGGGAAGGGAAGGTTTGGGAAGGGGAGAGGAGAGGAGAGAAGAGGGGAGAAGAAAGGAACTATTTCTTTCAGAAAGGATCTGCAATGATCATCTAGTCCAACTGCCTGACCAATTCAGGGCTGATCAAAAGTTAAAGCATGTTGTTAAATGGCATTCTCCAAATGCCTCTTAAGCATTGACACGCTTGGGACCCCAAGAACCTCCTAGGAAGCCTATTACAGTGTTTGTTCATGTTTTCAGTAAAGAAATTTTTCCTCATGTTAAGTCTAAACCTCCCCTGGTGTAGCTTTGAACCATTCTCATGAGCCTAGCCACTGAATACCAGGGATCGGTTATTTCTTAACATGAGAGGGGAACCAGAACCCAGGTATCTGGTAGATGAGACCTCATAGGCTTTATCTTAAACTTTAACCACATTTTCACCTTCTCTTTAACAGGTAGACTGAGTGAATTATCATATATAGCTTTAGCTTCCTCTGGGCTTCACAGCAGCTTCTACACCTCCCATTCTCTTTTTATTAAGGATATCAGCGATGTTAGTTTTCAGTCAAGATACTGCCATGAAATATCTGAAGAGAGGTGAGATGAAACATGACTCTACTTTACTAGTAGTAAGAACGATTCTTCAGGAGAGGTTATTTCTCTCTTAATTGACCAAAAAAATCACTCTCTGATTTAGGCACGCAATTTAAATGGTGATACATTTCTGCCACAGTGTCAGTCTAAGTGTATGCATCTTTCTCTCATTTGGGACACTTTTGAAAAAGGTTTGCTAGATGTTTTCCCATTCATTCTGGAAATATAAAGGGAAGCCTTCACATTTCCTTATAATTGTTCCTTGCTCTGTTCAGATATAGAGTTCATTTGTGCCATCATATTTCTGAAATATTCCTTCCAGCTTCTACCTTCCTGCTGTGGTTTCTATTGTGCATATTTAAGATCCCCAAACCAGTACTTGGATAAAATTATTTTCAGGGCACTAACTTCCAATCCCATTTCTACTCATTAGTCACATTCTTTACATTGTAAATTACACATCAACAAAAGAAGCCTAGTTCAATTTACCTACCTCATTCTCTGAGGCGTAGTATGTTCATAAAGAGAAGCAAGTAATTAACTAATAAATTATGTGACTAATAAATTTTGGTGTGCTTTCTTTTCTCATGGAGTACTTACACCTATTCTAATACTCCTACTCACAATACACACATACATCATCACTCTCTTTTAGTCCTTTTGGGTGATACCCAGCTCATTGAGTTGCAGGTACAAAAAAGTTCAGTGCTTGGACCAAGCCACTTTTTAAAGTTCTAATTGTTTGTAGGATATCTTACCTCAGATATGGAAGCATACTTTCCAACTATAATATGGGTATGGTTGTATAAAATGTATCTATCATAGACTGACTATGATTTGTCCTTGGAAAGTAACTTATTACTTGATATCCATCTATCATGCTGCACATTTGTTCTTCAGGAGTCTGGGATAACATGGGATAAGGGACAAAAGAACAGGCACCAACAAATCTGGTAAACAAGGTCTCCTGTGGGGTAAGAGAATGTGCACTGGCCACTATTCTCTTAGACCAGGCCTATGTTTCTGCCTTTTATGGTCAAGCCTGGCAAAGTCCAATTTCACTGGGTAGCTGTTTGATGGCTTCAGTTTCCCTATTGGCCCAACTGAATCTTGGACAAGTGATAAATACAGGTATTTGCCTTGCCTTGCCTGAATTTGCCCTGCCTGGACTTGCCTGCTTGGACTGACCTTGCCTTAGTCACCTTGTCCAGGACCTGGGATAGAAGCCATGAGCCCTATTTACTGCAAGCCTGAGAAGCCATGAGCTTTAGGAGCCAAGCCTCACTTCCCTTGCAACTGGAATTTGTGCTGTGCCTCTGTTTACCCAGGACAATGCAAGAGCCCTTCGCGGAAACATGTCATAACATCCACCGTCGTGCTGAAGCCAGACCAGCCATCAAGACTGTGTGGCGTCCCTGACAGCAACTAGCACCAAAAGAGGGCAGAAGAGTGCCCCCAAAAGCTCAACAGCTAATATACAGCAGCAGCACCCCCCCTACTTGAGTGGAACTCATTTGTAAGTAATTGATTGCCTCCTTTGTATGTTGAGTTTCCCCCTGTGGTCAAGGGCCATATTGTACTGGGGAGTCTTTTCCATTTATTTGTCTGGTTTGCCTAAAATTGTTAAATATTGCCTAGGTACTGTACATCGCCACTGTAAATATATATTCCATCTGTACACCAAATCTATTGAATACATTTTGGCAATTTTTCATATTAGTAAAAAGCTATTAATATTTTTAAAATCATCATGTTTGCCATATGGATTTACAAATTCATAAATTCATAACACCATGTATGCTTGTTGACAGAATTAAAATGAATAGTGCTCCCTTTCTTTCTCTTCTACATCTTCTTTTTCTTAAAATGGAGTATTCTGGGTGGGATGATATATATGAACACAGACATGAACATTTATGTAAGTATAGTGAGTTCACATGTGCATTACCTAACAAGAGAATCTATAAAACTCCATCATTACTAGCTTTCATGACCCATAATCAAAAACAAACAAACCCAATTTAGATATTGTTATTAATCTCTTATATGCCTATTAAAAATAATTCTTTTTATTCATTTGCTAATGCAGGCAATCCTGGGATTTATTTAAATTTTCTGTAGATTTCTTAAACAATTTAGATTACTTTAATTAGATCTTTTCTCTTTTCAATACCTCAGCAACAAAGCTGGGGAAGTACTACATGGAAATATCTATAAATACATGAGAGCTAGGGACCGGTATTAAATATTACTGGACCATTATATGAGAAAACCTTCTATTTCCACTTTTAGTAAGTACTTCATTTTATAAAATCAATTTATGTAATAGCTGAGTCTTTTGTTATTTCTGGGCAACTCGAAGTTCAAACTAGGACGTGAAGGAGAAAAAGAAAACTATGAATCAACATTTTTAAATCAGACAATTACATCTAGACTATTGAAACCTTTTTCCTTTATGTTCTTCCTTTCCAGGAACCATTTTGTCTTCTTGCAGTAATATTTTTAAATAATCCACCAGGTTAAATGAGAATAAATTGTGAATACAGATCTTTTTTCTTCCTCCTGTTTAAAAGTATTAATCAGTAGGGAAGCACCTCACTATGACTCAATTAATAGTCTGAATGCATTCAGTATTTAGTATTCTACAGTTTATGGCTTCTCTGTTTCAGTATTCCTGTCTATAACTGAGGGGAAGAACAGTCACTTATCTCTAAGCTATGTTCAGAGGTTGGTTGGAACTTAGTTCTTGGAACTAAAACTGTCAAAGGAAGTAAAAGAGAACAAAAAAGGCTTCTTCAAATATATCAGTAGGAAAAGGAAGAATAGGGAAGGTGTGGGCCCACAGCGGAACGAGAAGGCAGCCCTAATAACTAAGGATGCAGGGAAGGCAGAGTTGCTGAATGCCTTCTTTGCTTCAGTCTTTACTCCTAAGACTGAACTCCCTTATGAAATCCAGACTCTGGATGAAGGAGAAGCATGGAGGAGGGAGGACTTTCCACTAGTCAATGAAGATTTGGTTAGAGATCAGAATCACAACCTGGTTGGAAGAGACCTCCAAAATCATCAAGTCCAGCCGATCACCCAACACCATCTAATCAACTAAACCATGACACTGTCTCATCCAATCTTTTCTTAAACACCTCCAGGGACAATGACCCCACCACCTCCCTGGGCAGCCCATTAGAAAGGGCAATCACTTTTTCTGTGAAGAACTTTTTTCTAAGATCAAGCCTAAACTTGCCCTTGTACAGCTTGAGATTGTGTCCTCTTATTCTGTTGCTAGCTGCCTGGGAGAGGAAACCAACCTCCACCTGGCTACAACCACCCTTCAGGTAGTTGTAGACAGCAATAAGGTCTGCCCTGAGCCTCCTCTTCTCCAGGTTAAGCAAACCCAGCTCCCTCAGCCTTTCCTCACAGGGCTCATGTTCCAGACTCCTCACCGGCTTTGTTGCCCTTCTCTGGAAATGTTCAAACAACTGAATATCTTTCTTGAATTGAGGGTCCCAGAACTGGACTCAGTACTCAAGGTGTGGCCTAACCAGTGATGAGTACAGAGGTAGAATGACTTCCCTGCTCTTGCTGGCTGCACTATTTTTGATGCAGGCCAGGATGCCTTCTTGGCCACCTGGGCATGCTGCTGGCTCATGTTCAGCCTATTGTCATTCAGTTACATAAACTGAATATTCACAAGTCCATGGGCCTTGATGAGATGCACCCAAGAGTGTTGAGAGAGCTGCCTAATGTTGTCACTCTCCATCATTTTTGCAAAATCCTGTCAGACAGGAGAGGTTCCTGAGGACAAGAGGAAAGCAAGTTTCACTCCAGTCTTCAAAAAGGGCTGGAGAGCAGCCCTGTGGAAAAGGACCTGGGGACTCTTGTTGGATAACAAGTTTGCCATGAGTCAGCAATGTGCCTTGGTAGCCAACAGTTCCAATGGTATCCTGGGGTGCATTAAGAGTAGTGTGTCCCCCAGATCGAGGGAGGTTCTCCTTCTCCTCTACTCTACCCTGGTGAGACCTCATCTGGAATATTGCATCTAGTTTTGGGCTCCCCCATTGAAGAGGGACAGGAGTCTGCTGGAGAAAGTCCAACAGAGGACTACCAGGCTGATTAAGGGACTGGAACATGTGCCCTATGAGGAAAGGCTGAGAGACCTGGGGCTGTTTGGTCCAGAGAAGAGAAGACTGAGGGGGGATTTGATAAATGTGTATAAATATCTTAGGACTGGGTGTCAAAAGGGAGAGGACAGGCTCTTCTCTGTCGCACCCTATGACAGGATAAGGGGTAATTGATATAGACTACAGCACAGGAGGTTCCACCTCAACATGAGGGGGAACTTCTCTGGGATGGTCACAGAGCACTGGAACAGGCTGCCCAGGGAGGTTTTGGAGTCTCCTTCTCTGGAGACTTTCAAGACCCATCTGGATGCATTTCTGTGTGACCTGCAATAGATTCTACGGTCCTGCTCTGGCAGGGGCTTGGACTCGATGATCTTTGGAGGTCCCTTCCAACCCCTAACATCCTGTGATCCTGTGGTTAACTCATTAGTCCAGAATTTTACAATAGCTGTTCTTGTATCTAGCTTTGCCTGTATATCTGACTTCACAAATTCTTAACAGCATATCTAATCCCTTGCCTAGTTGTAATATTGAAGTAGGGACTCTCATCTTAGGTAATTAGTACAAGAGACTGTAGTGAAACTAGTTGCAGAAGTAATACTAATATGCTTTATCCCCTTGGGTGAAATTTTTCTAGCTACATATTACATGTGAGACACACAAGTCCCTCCTTAATCCTATTTTCAAGATGTTAGTGGAATATAGGAGGTGCAAAACCCTTGTTTTGGATTCTTTCATAAGAAATAATTTTATTTCTAATTTACATTTAAGGCTTCAAAAACTTTGGTATCCTATAAGAAAAATAATCCTTACTATTTCAAAATACATATTCACAGTTTAAATGAAATGCATTTTCAGCTTTCAAAATTATACAGGTGAGCTAACATATTGTCCACATTTGTTTTTCTAAACTTAGTTCATAGTTCTTTCTGTATTTTCTCCACATTTTCCCCCCTTTCCTTTTCCTCTTTTTTTTTAGAAACCTAAGTTTTGTTTTGATTTGCAGTATTTCTACCTGATTTCCAGAAGAAAATCTCATTAAATTCCTCACAGGATTATTTTGTGGGGTGTTTGTTTGTTTGTTTGTTTGTTTTCTATTGTTGTTTTCAGTTTTTGTTTTGTTTTGTTTTGTTTTGTTTTCTCATTTGGTTTGGTTTACTTGGTTAGTTGGTTGTGGGTTTTTGTTTTGTTTTTAGCTTGATTTGGGGTTTTTTTGGTGGTGGTGGGGTGGTTGTGTGTGTATGGTTCTTTTCCTTTCTATTTTTTTCTCTCTTAGTTTTTCTGGTTGGTTTTGTTTAATTTGCTTTCAGTTGAGACTGTGATTTGAATAACAACTGGGAGAGAAAACAATACTTTTTGTAAATGAAAACAGCAACTTTCCACAACTCAAATTTTTTATTTGTACTCCTAAAACCCTTTTACATTTCCCTTGCTTAGTTCAAGGCATGAATGTAAGGGGCAGATGTTTGCTTTACTTCTTGTTAATAGATAAGAGATAACTGCTGAATTTACAAAATATTTGTCTGTTGTGAGTCTTATGTATAAACACCATATTAATATAATCTCCAGATCTTTACTGAATTACATCTGTAAAGTCAGCTTATGTATAGGAAAAAAAAAATCTATATTGTTTAACCTTTTAAATTATATTCACAAGTATTCAGCACTTCAACTTTCATTTGAAATTTGAATTGCAAATGCTGAATTTTCTAGGCTTGGAATAGAAAAACAACCAAAAAAAATTCAAATAGAATTACACCAAAACCTTTAGCAATGGTTTTGGATGAAACAAAGTCTACCAGATGGGGAGGAAAGAGGAGAAGAGATTCAATATTTTCTTTGCTGGTGAAGATAGAAACCTTTGTGCTGTTATTTATGATTTAGTAGCATGTTTTTCTTTCCTTTTGATGTTCATAAATATTTGCATCCCACGCTTTTCTGTTTTTGCTGTGGGTTACACCTTGAAAAACACCCTTTCCTTCACAAACCTCTCATCAAATTGCGTAGTCATCCCAGGTACTTGCTACTGAAAATCCCTACTGTCTAGTGCCTTAGTTCTCTTTGTGAATATCACGCCTGATTCCACAAGTCACATGAAAGGCTGAGGCTGAACTTGTTTGCATGTTTTACAGACCAGGTTATGCTACTTCTGCCTTATCCTCACTGTTTTTACAAAATCTGTTGTAGCTTATTTACATTCTCAGGTGCTACAATCAACGCAATAAAGAAGTCCATTTTAGCACTTCTTACTCCAATTTTTCTTGTTTCTTCTGTTCCTCACGTTCATTTAAGGTCTGACATACTTATTTGTGTCCTATCTTTCAACTTTCTTTGGTGTGCACTTTCACTAGATTATTTTGCTGCATATATGATAGATTATATATCTTCACCTCCTCTCTTTCCAATTCTATGATGTTTATATAATACTACAATATTTTTTTAAATATAACATAAATAGCACTACTTATGTGTACTGTGTAACCCACTAAACTTAACTACTCCATTAAAGACGTAGTATATTTTAGTGAAGTTTTTACCAAACAATCTATATTTCTTCTAGTTTGTTTAGTGGAGGTTTCTGGTATGTTATAAATAAAATTCATAAACAATTATGAGTTCATCTCTTAATTTTTAGGATTACTATAAATAGAAATCAAAAGTCCCTTTTATAGTCCATGGCAGGAGAAAAACATGTCTACAGGAAGACTTCTGTCAGGTTAAACCAGAAATCTAATCTTATGAGTTGAAGCTCTTTATGGTGATTTCTAACTATATCTATTGTCGATCACGGGAGACTGCACACCTAATTTAAATAAGATTATAAAATTTATGAAAGGTGACTGCCACTACTGAGTGAGAAATTAAAAAGATTTATTCAGCAGTATTGAACTGTTATGTGAGAATGCCATGCTTCTTCCACATCTGCAAAACTATTTTACTACTTTACTGGATGTTGCAGCATACTTGAGACTTCATGATAAAGGGGCTGAAAACTGGAAAAAGGCATTTTCAGTCTTAGTGGATCAGGGGCTGTCTCCTACTCTCAGAGAAGACTCCACATTTTTAGAAAATACTAAATAATTATTAAAGGAATGATTGATTGAGATGTGTTTTTTCTCTCCAAAAATACAAACACTATGCTTAATGTTGGCATAGTATTGACAATCTAATGTGGTGTGATGGTTTGAAACTGTGTTTTTAATTTTTGCCTTGCAAAGTTCAAAACAGAGAAAGTGAAAGAGCATAAATAAGTCACTATTGGGTGTAAGAAAGCAAAATAATGATTGTTCTAAACACTTCCATTGGATAGACAGAAATGTTTAAGAACTATTCCCCAAAACAAAATGGGGCACTCTGCACATTCTGCGTTCTGCAGTCGGGGCAGTTGCTGAGCTGTCTGGCTGCTGTTTCTTCTTCTCTTCTGGCAGGAGATAACGCACTGACCTTGGCAGCTAAGTTAACAACATTCTGCTTTAAGTAACTCTGCTTTATTTCCAGGGGGGCCTGGGGGGGAAGCTCCTGGGAGAGAGACCCATTTGGGAAGGGTTCCCTTTGGGGGGAAGCAAAGGGAGATTGGTTGTGCTTTTCTGTTGATTGTATATATTTGTAAATGTTGTAAATTTTGTATATTTGTACATATTCATTGCATTCCATCGTAGATTGTAGATTTTGCTTGTAAATACAGCTTTCTTTTGCTTCCAGACTGAGCTAGCCTGGTTATTGTTGGGGGGGGGGGGGGGAGGGGGGGGAGGAATTTCAGCTCACACTGACACTTTTTTTTTAGTTTTGGCACCCAGCGTGGGGTGATTGCTTGTATAATTTATTCCTGCTCAGATTAGGAAGCAAAATGAAGCTGGTTTGGATTTTGAGTCATTCTACTTCCTCTGTTATCGGTGCAGTTGTCTACAGATGGGCCATTTCCTGCATGATAGACAAGATTGTGAGATATGTGGCATATAAGTCGTTTCTTTGGGTTAAGAACAAGTTACTGAATGTTGGTGAATTCTGTTGTAGTCTTATTGGGCTAAGAAGCTATGGTAACTCAACTATGAATCTGCTAGCAGACACATTTGAGTTTGTTACTCCTCTTACAACTACAGAGAGTCTTTGGAACCAGTGGTACCCTAGATATCTTGTGCTAACTTTAATTTTGTTGTTTCTTGGAATAATCATATGGCTGTTGGTAGCACTGTATCAAGAAAGATATAAGGCTACCTGCTCTTCCAACCTGCGTAGACATAAGAGGAAGCATAGAAAAGCTCAGCGAGATTCGGATTTCAGTTCTGATTCTGAGTACAGTGTCCAGGACATCACAGTTAAGGTTTGTGAGAAAGCTGCCGATAGCCTTGACTCAGAGCCAGCAGCAGTAGCTGCGGGACCTTTGCCAGAATCTGAGATAGCAGACTTGGTTACACAGGCAGACATGGCTACACAGGCAGACTCGATTACACAGGCAGACAGGGCTACACAGGCAGACAGGGCTACAAAGGCAGACACAGCTGCACAGGCAGACAGCATTAATGAGGCAGTCTCCTCCTCCTCCCTCTGCTGCCAAGACGGATGCAGCAGTGGCTGCAGGATCTCAAAGTGCACCTACCGATTCTGCACAAAATTCCTCTGCTCCTTCTAACTTTGCTGTGAATGTGAAAGCCAATCCAGTGAATTTGGTTGCCACTGTCACGAGAAAGCGCAAAGGAGCTGCAGGAGGAGGTGCAGATGGTGCAGGAGATGATGGAGATGGTGCAGATGGTGCAGAGGGAGGTGAGGGTCCTTCTACTCAGGGTCCCTCTGTTAAGAAAGATCCTACTGGTGAGGAAGAGAAGGTTAGCCTTAAAACTCTGGCAGACCTCTTGAGACCCCACATGGATGATGGAGATGTAGCTCAGGATGTAGACCCTCGTAAATTAACAACTGCTGGTAGTGCCTCTGAACTCAAGGAAATTCAACGGAGGATTACAACAGGAATATGGGTGCAGCGACCTCAGGATGATGATGAGGAGGAGGATGACATACAGTCAGCTAATGCACCCAGACAGGAAATTAGACATGTGAGGAAGGATTACATCAGAGGAGATAATGAGCCAGTCCTGTCTTGGCTAGCCAGGTGTTTTGATATGGGAGCCCCAGCATTGGTGGTAGGCAACAAGTTGGCCTCTCAGTTGGGGATGCTCTCAAAGGATACCGGCATAGACAGGCATCTAGGCAAGTGCATTGGTAAAGTTTCTCTGTGGGCACACCTCCTACTCGCAGTCTCGCTGAGGTACCCCAGCAGAGATGATTTACCATGGAACCCTAAGCCTTGGACCACAATAGCTGAGGGAATCAAGCGTCTGAGAGAATTTGCTGTGAGAGAAGGAGTGTATGGAGATCATAAGACCCTGAATCCTGATGAAATTCCTGTTGGAACAGGTCTTGCCAAAAAGTTCATTAAGCTTGCTTCTCCTAATTATGCTACTATTCTGGCAAGCAGAATTGTGGCAAGAAATTATGGTGGAGTGCCTCCCACTGTTGGCCGTTTCACTGACCAAATGAGGCAATTGGAGAATAGTCTTGTACGTACTTCTTTAGTTTCAGCTATTGAAACTCTGTCTGGAGAGATAAAGAATTGCATGGAAGAGCTGAAGGAGGAACTTAAAACCTCCATATCCAACTTGATGAAGGGGGATGATTCTGATTCCTCTTTCTCCAGATGGATACAAGTTTCAGCTGTCAGAAACAGACGTGCTCCAAGAAGGCCATTCCAAAATAGGTCAAACCGAAACAGACAGCAGAGGCAATCACGTGGCAGTGTCTGGATAACTCTGTGTGATCAGTTTGGGGAGAACATGAACAGATGGGATGGTCAACCAACTTCTGATCTTTTCAGGAGGTTACGGGAGCTGCAGAGTGGCAGATCCCGAGGTAGCAATACCAGAAGGGTAGCTGTCACTTCCTCAGTTTCCCAGAACAACTCTGATAGCTCCAACAGTGATCCTAATTCTGCTGCAGGATCACCTAGGATAGTCTGCACAGGAACAGGGCTTTATTGTTTTTGCTTTTGTTTTGTTTTGTTTTATAAGTTGATGTACAGGAAATGAAGTATCATTCCCATTATGAATCACAGAAACAACAGTAATGATAATAGCATACTTCAGTTTTTAACAAAAATCACAATCTGTGTATATAATCTTCTGTTTGTCAATGATCTTGTATTTTTGTTCCCTGTATTGGATCCATAGGTTCATACAATGGTGTGGTGATTACGGATGGAGGATGATGGTTATTAATTATGAATTATGAAATATGAATTATGAAAATTATTGTTTATTAATTATCAAAATTATTACTATTTGATTAATCATTTGATTTGGTTAAATCAAATTAATTGTTGAAATTATTTCAATATGAATCAATATTGATTTATTAATTTGATATATTAATCAATATTAATCAAACTAATAATTTGATTTGATCAGAATCATATTGATTCTAATGCATAGTCGTAAAATTGTAGTCCATAAGTGGTTTAGTATATACAATTTGACCTGATTAGAATATTTACACGATTATTCCTAATTAAGGGAACAAAAGGGTGCAGTTCTGCCGCTTGGACAACTAGCTGGAGACTCTACAAGACGCTTGGCAGCTGTGGCTGTGTACAAAGATATTTATGATGTTATTCAAGAGGCAAGTCAATCTGGGATATCACGCGGCTACACGTGGGCACTTTGAATAGGATGTTACCGAATGTTGCACACATGAAAAGATACACTGTGTCTTTCTTTCTAGGGAGGCAAGTTGCTGGATTATGCTGGCTGCTCGCTGCTGCCGGCTCTCTGCCCAGGGCTGGTCCATCTCGGTGGTGACTTTCTTTCTCGTCCCACCTCTGTGGGTGGGAAAAGGGTTTCTTTCTGCTCCCGTGGGAAGCGCGAGGCTTTCCTTTGACAGGGTTGGAGCGGCTTCCTGAACAGAAGATCGGCCCGGCAGGGCCAGTCCAGGGGACTGGTCCTACATGACAGAGCCAGATCCGTCAGGGTCAACCCTCAATCGAGGTTATGGTTCCTGGTAGGCGGGGTCAGGGAAAGGGTGCAGTGAAGTGGCACTTCCCCCTCAGCTCGAAGTGAGCTGACAATGCCTAATCTGTTGGTGACCGCTTTTCATTTAAGGTTACAATGAAGTCCTTGGCTTGATCTCAAAGGAGAGGATGTCCCTCTCTCTCAGGAATATCCTGGGTTGCATTACCCTGACGACACAGAGCTGCAGAGCTGCGACAGTGGGTGGCTCCTCTTATCTCCCGCGAGCAGCAGGGGTCATGCAAGATACGTTGATGCTTGATTAGCTGCTTATGGCTGCAGCAGTTCTGGACTGCCAGGCTTGGTCTAGTCCCTCCCCTTCTGAGTTAAAGCTTACCCTCGTGGTCCAGTCCTCTCGACTGGGCTTACAATGCTGGCTTCCTGTAGCTCAAGCGAAAGGATCATCCTATTTGCTGGTTCCTCGAGCAGCTCAGTGAGCTGGCTTCTTTCCATTGCAGAGGCCTCTAGCATGTATGCATGTGGGAGTGAGACAACTTAGGGGTTGCGAGCTTCCCTAGCTTGACCAAAGCAAGAGAAAAAAAAAAGGAGAGAGCAAGTTGGTAAACAAGTGGGGAATACTTATAGACTTCTTGAGGCTGGATCTGGCCAATGGGCACACTTGTCAACAACCTTCTTCAACCTATAGAAAGGGTGAAGCTAGAATTATGCCCTTACATGGAAAGAGCACGAGCACTACATGCGATGGGTGCATGCAGTTGTTTACCCCTTAGGAGACAGGTTGGCACCTGGGCCTTTGTCCTCCTCTCCTGAAAGGAGGGTGGAAAGTGGGGGACTTACCAAAACATGTTGGGACAAGTTTGCTGGTGTTTGGGGGCATAATTCTGGGCATAATGTGCCTTCACCACAAATGGTTAGGATTGGAAGGAACCTTAAATATTGCTTAGTTCAAACTCCCCCTGCCATGGACAGAAAAACCTTCAAGACCAGATTGTTCTTCTTTGGAAGCAGTGGTATTGACTGAACACTATGCCATTCTGAGCTTACTTTTTCTTCTGTCCAACTAACCCAAGGCAACATGAATAAACTTGTATTATTTGGAATCCAGTTGAGTTTGATCCAGTTTGCTGGACCTTGTATTAATGAATAAAGAAGGTCTTGTTGAGGACATGAAAGTTCCAGACAGCCTTGGTTGTAGTCATTTTGACATGGTAGAGTTCAATACCATACAAGAACAAAACAGGAACAGGCTGCCCAGGGGAATTGTGGAATCCCCTTCTCTGGAGACTTTCAAAACCCACCTGGATGCATTCCTGTGTGGACTACCCTAAGTGATCCTGCTTTTGCAGTGGGGGTTGGACCCAATGATCCTTCCAGCCTCTGATATACTGTGATACTGTGATACTGTGAAACCATGAAACCCTGGCCTCGAGGAGTGCTAAATTTGTCCTCTTCAAAGACCTAATTAGAGGAAGCCTTTCGGCCAAAACGCTAGAAGGTAGGGAAACCAAGTGATCTGGTTTGTACCCAAGCATCACCTCCTCAAAGCTCAAGCTGAACAGGTTATCAAACATTGGAATGGTCTGCCCAGGACAGCGGTGGAGTGATTGTCCCTGTAGGTGTTCAAGAGTTGTATGGACCTGATGCTTAAGGGTCATGGTTTAGTGTTGACGTTTCAGTATTGGGTCAAAGGTTAGACTGGATGATCTTTGTGGTCTATTACAATCAGATATATTCTGTGAATCTGTGAAGATAGGTTTATTCCTTTACAGAGACCTTCATGAATGTTTTAACAGGGAAGTTGATGTTCTCCAAAGGTCCATTCCAAACCCTAGCATTCTGCGATTCTGCGATTCTATAATTCTACAATTTTATTTTTCTTGTCCCATTGACTATTTGAAAACGTAAGTTCAGATTTTTCTATGAATAAACCTTTTATTTTTAATTTAATTTCTTATTCCCCCTTCATATCACAAACCTGGCAACACTAAAATCTACTTCTTCCCAACAATATCTATAAAGAATGTAGATAGCTGAGACAGGAAACCAAATAAGGTAGGAAAAAGTGATAAGCCAAAGACTCAAGCAGAGAAAGCTGAGAGGAAGAGGGAACAAGGTACTGAAGAAATGTAATTCTATTTCACTTTTTCAAGCAGTATGATGAGTTTTAGCACTTGACCTTATGATCCAACTGATATAGCTAGATTTATCCCTCCTAATATCCCATTCGCTTCCTGGGAGCACTAAATCTAGCCTGCTGTTCAGCTGTGTTCTTTCTGCTGTCAATGGAGGGAAGAAATAAGCACTTCTAAAAGACAATTCAGCTTATTTTAGATCTGACACAGAATCTGCAGGTGCCTCTTTTATCTCCAATGAATATAATGGGAATCTAGGATAGCTGTATACCTCAATTAGACAACTCCGTTAAGTGACAGAGTCAGAATACCTTCATCTAGATCCTAATTGGTATCCAATTCACTAAAACTTCAGCAAATATAGCTATGATAAGAGATTATGAGAAGTGAAAACTTAAAGTAAAGGAGCATCATTCAGAGTTGGCAAAATTTCCAGGGTTTATGAAAAATGTTATGGATATCCTAAAGTGACTGTAGTAGCATTGCATCTTTTGAAACACTAATGTATACTGTAGGATATCTCAGACCATAATACTTATATATAGTGAAGCATCAGAAATTTTTCTAGACACAAAATGCCATATTTTCCTGTGCAATTCATCAACAAAGTACTTTGCAAGTAATTACAAGTATAATCAAAGTGGATGGGGGAAAAAGAAATCTTCATAGTATTCTCAAAGAATATGCAGTATTGCTTGACAACTAGAAATTGCAGAATAGTTATGCTGCTAATGTACTGATTTCACTACTTGCCAAATGATGGGCAATATTTTCTTCTTGATTCTTTGTGCCACTTTTTCTGTGTTTTATTATCTTCAATTATATTTATGAAAACTTACTTAATCCTTTTTGGTAGCATTCGCTTAAAAAGGGTAATTAGGTTTGATTTGTAGTCAGTGAAGAGAAAAATGCTTTTCTCTTCATTGTTGTAACAGTGTGAGAGCTGAAATTCCCCACACACACCGACAGTGACCAGGCTAGCTCAGTCTGGAAGCAAATGAAAGCTGTATTTACAAGCAAAACTATAATCTATGATGAAATGCGATGAATATGTACAAATATACACTATTAACAACATTTTACAAATATGTACAATCAACAGAAAAGCACAACCAAGCCTCCTTTGCTTCCCCCAAGGGGCCTCCCCCCCAGCCAGAAGGAATCGCTCTAGACTGCCCTGGCAGAAGGCAGAGAGATCAAGAAGCAGAGAGGCTGTTAGACTTAGCTCATGAAGGTCAATATGCAATTTTCAGCCAGAAAAGAAGAAGCAGCAGACAGAAGCCGAGCAAGCTGAGAAGTGCCCAACTCCCCAACCTTGTTTTGAGTAGAGATTCTTAAACATTTCTATCTCTCCAGTGGTAGTGTTTAGAATAATCACTATTTTGCTTTCTTACACCCAGTAGGGATTTATTTACATTCTTTCACTTTCCCTGATTGAACTTTTTGAAGAAAAATTAAAAAGACAGTCTTAAAACCATCACAATGCTCATCACAATTGTTGTCAGTGAAGAAAAGAATTTATCACTGGAGGAGGGGGGGAAGGTGTTCAAACCTGAAACTTCATCTGGAATTCATCTAGAACTCATTTCTTTGCATCAGTTACAGTGCTCCCAAGACAACTAAGCACTTAATTTAGGAACTGCAGTTAGAGATCTAAAACTAGAGAAAGTTAAATGTAAGATTTTAGAGACAAAATCATTTTTTCCTATAGTATATAATATAGATGATGAAGTCTACTCCATGACTGCATGAGAATTAAAAATCTAGTATAGAATAATAGTAACCATTTATTCTCTGGAAACCTCTTCTTTATCTATCTGTGGTAGTATTATTTATTTAGATTTAGGGAAAGAATTGGACACATTTCTGTATAAATAAAGTACATTTTCTCAGTAAAAGAAGCAAAATTCTCTGAGTTTTTCAAATGATGATTTTTTAATTGCCAACTTTACAGTCTTACACAGGGACCTGAATAAAGATTTCCTCATTATACCTGACAGTTTTGCCCTTGTACCAGGTGGAGGAAGAACACAGGAACATAGGAACTGCCACACCAGATCAGACCTGCAGTCCATCTAGTCCAGTCTTGTGTTGCTAATATTGGCCAACACCAGATGTTTCAGAGACAAGGTACAATACCCCTTCCATAGACATAGTCAGATTTTCCCCTGTGAAATCTTGTCCCAATGCTCTACACTTAATGATTTTGGGCATGAGATACGCATTTTGAGTCATGAAGGGTATACTACAGATAGAGAGTATCTGTCCCCAAACCACCCTGCCTTACTAGTTGTATGAAAATATGATTTTCCTGTCTATACAAGCCTCCATTCACCTTAGAAAACTTTAGAAACTTAATAGAGGTATGTTAAGTTAGAAGTCAAATCACTCTAATCTATCCCTAAAGTTAATGACACAAGAAAAGTCCTGTAAGTACTCAACTGGACAATCAGAGCTTAAAGTATCCTGAATTATTGCAAGAGTTGTTGATCTTACTCTTTGTGAGTATGGAATAGTATTCACTTCTCATTTAGACACATTAGGTAAGTGCCTCAAGTCAGGTAGATTAATTCACCTACAAAGCACTTGAATAAATTATTCAGTGGAATTGCTCATTTCAACAAACAGTACGCTTTGAACCAAATCCATTAGTGTAAACAGGATGATTTGCGCTTCTCCATAGAAAGCAGTTAATGACCAGGTAATGCATCTCCTCCATGTGAGCAGTGAAATACAAATCAGTAAAAATGTCATGTTAGGAATAGAATTACATAAATGTTTAGAAGAGTTAGGCATAGGATTCAATGGTCTAAGTACTGAATAAATAAAACATTAAAAGCCTCTTGTCTTTAGAAACATCAAAGTGAAAATCATTGTCTCTGTGACACGTTTATTACAGATTTCTCCAGGTAAAGCTGACTTAATTAGTTGAGTTTCCAGCTAAATTATATTGATGAAATTGAACAGATATTTGAAAAAGTACAATCTTCACTGTATAGGTAGTCACTATAAAGGAAGACAGTGAGAAATTACGTTGTAAGAGAACTTGTATATAATCTGTTCCTCAAGGACCAGTCTATTACCTAATACTAAAAATATTTATATTTCTGATTTTTACCTTAGAAGTGTGGGCTTGATAATGGAGGTTAAAGTTCAGTTCATCTCACTTTAAACATTAAGAAGTCAACTGTAAATTTAGTGTAATTGCATAAGATTCTTCCTGATAGTCAATGAAGAGCTGAGGAGCAAATTTATTTAGGTTCATGTTGATAACGTTCACTACTTCTGCATACAGTGCATATGCTTTATAATACAATTTAAAATCCATGTTGGATAGGCAGAGTTGTTCAGAACATGTGCTTGATTTTTGGGAGACTCAAGCTATACAAAATGAATGTCCCTTGGCTGTCTTGATGAAGAAAAATTAAGAGGCATGATCAACATGAAGGAAGGTCTGTGTTAAAAAAACAAGTCAACAATATTGATAACTAAATGAAAAGTAGTGTGAAATTTAGGTCTACAAAATGTACTTGGGAATTAGAATTGCTAATTCTTCTGTAAATCTGGAAGCTACCAATTAGAAATGACAGAACAAAATGAAAGACACTTTATTAACAGATCATAAAATATCTATGAATAACCAGTGTGGTACATCTGTGAAAGACACTAATGTGATCTTAGGCTCTTGCTTATCAAGTAAAAGATTTTCTGTACTCTGTGCTTGAGTAATTTTACTTGGATGCTGCTCACCATTGCTCAAGAAAAAATCATAAGAAATAGACTGACAAAACAAAAAAAACCAAAAAGCCATTAAAAAGACAGTTTTACATTAAAAGAATTTAACCATATGAAGTCTGAGATGGGAATATTATTTCAGCACACAAATAAAACAATTAACGATAAATATGAGAATGGAATTCAAAGAAAATATACTAATAAATAATAATAAA
The DNA here is from genome assembly GCF_027791375.1 of Indicator indicator. Classification (NCBI taxonomy): domain Eukaryota; kingdom Metazoa; phylum Chordata; class Aves; order Piciformes; family Indicatoridae; genus Indicator; species Indicator indicator. The sequence continues at coordinate 9,711,445 of NC_072053.1, read as the reverse complement.
GTGGGTTTAATATAAACCAATTTAATCTTAGAATTAAAAGAGATGCTAGTATTCTGAGTTTTGTAGTCGCAGAGTAACCACTTGGTAGAAAGAGAGAGGTTAAACAATAGTTTTAACATGTGAAATGGTGCATTTAAAACCAGAGCTGTATGACATGGCTTCATAAAAGGGAGCTTGACTGTTAATTTCAGATATTATTTTCAGTTCTTTTTTTACAGTTGAGCTAATTTTCTTTATTGAATTTATTAATTTCCACTCGAATGTAATCATGGATGGTTAAGTCCTTTTTAGGAAAAATAGATCAGCTAAGGGAGGTGGTGGTGTTGCTCCCTATGTGAGAGAGCAACTAGAATGTTTTGAGTTCAGCCCAGGGATGGATGAGGGGCGAGTTGAAAGTTTGTGGGTGCGTATTAAAGGACGGCTGGCATGGGTCACACGGTTGTGGGGTTTTATTACAGACCACCTGATCAGGGTGATGAAGTCAATGAGGCCTTCTATAGACAGCTGACAGCAGCCTCAAAATCACAGGCCCTGGTTGTCACAGGGGACTTTACTCAGATGTTTGCTGAAAGGCCTACACAGCCAGCCATCCACAGTCCAGGACGTTATTCCAGTACATTGATGATAATTTCTTGATGCAAATGGTGGAGGAACCAATGAGGAGAGGAGTGTTACTGGACCTGATACTCACCAACAAGAAGGGACTCGTTGAAACAGTGAAGGTTGAGGGCAGCCTTGGCTGCAGTGACCATGAGATGGTGGAGTTCAGGATCTTGTTGGTAGGAAAAATGTATCAAGCAGGATTGCAACGCTGGATTTCAGTAGGGCCAACTTTGGCCTTTTCAGGCAAATGCTAAGGGAAATCTCATGGGACAGGGTACTAGAAGGCAAAAGGGCCCAAGACAGTTGATTAATATTCAAAGACCTCTTCCTCCAAGCTCAAGATCAGAGCATCCCAAAGATGCTCAGGAAGTTGAGAAAGGGAACCAGGAGAACTGCATGGTTAAGTAGGGAACTGCTAAGCAAACCAGATGGAAGAAGAGAGTCCACAGATCATGGAAGGAGGGGCTGGCCACTTGGGAATAATATAAGGCAGTTCTCAGAGGACGTAGGTAGCCTACTAGGAAGGCAGAGGCCTCCCTGGAATTCCGCCTTGTGAGGGAGGTCAACAACAACAGAAAGGGCTTCTTCAAATACATTGCAAGAAAAGCTAACACCAGAGACAATGTAGACCCACTGCTGAATGAGGTGGGTGTCTTGGTGACAGAGGACACAGAGAAGGCAGAATTACTAAATTCCGCCTTTGTCTCCATCTATACTGCTGAAGCCTGTCTTCAGGAGTCTGAGGCCCCTGAGGCCCCAGAGGAAGACAGGACAAAGGGGGAAATTTCCTTAGTTGATGAGGACTGGGTTAAAGAACAGTTAAATTGTCTGGACATCCATAAATCCATGGGTCCTGATGGGATGCACCCACGGGTGCTGAGGGAGCTGGCAGAGGTCATTGCCACACCACTCTTCATCATCTTTGGTAAGTCAGGGCAGAGAGGAGAGGTGCCTGGGGACTGGAGGAAGGCAAGTATCACTCCAGTCTTCAAAAAGGGTAAGAAGGAGGACCCAAGTAACTATATATCAACCAGCCTCACCTCCCTCCCTGGAAAGGTGATGGAGTAACTTATTCTCGTCACTGTCCTTAGGCATATGAAGGACAGGAAGGTCATTAGGAGCAGTTGACATGGTTTTAGTAAGGGAAGTTCTGTCTGACCAAACCAATAGCTTTTGATGAGGATGTAACCAGGTGGATAGGTAATGGTAGAGCAGTGGATGTGATTTATCTTGATTTCAGTAAGACATTTTACACTGTCTCCCGCAGCATCCTTGCAGCTAAGCTGAGGCAGTGTGGCCTCAATGATCAGGTAGTGAGGTAGATTGAGAAGGAAAGAAGTCAGAGAGTTCTGGTCAATAGGACAGAGTCTAGTTGGAGCCGTGTAACTAGGAGAGTCCCTCAGGGGTCAGTACTGGGACCAGTGCTGTTCAATATATTCATCAATGACTTGGATGTGGTCATCAAGTGCACTGTCATCAAGTTTGCTGATGACACCAAACTGGATGGAGTGGTTGACACACTAGAGGGTTGTACTGCCATTCAGTGGGACTTGGACAGGCTGGACAGCTGGTCAGGGAGAAATGTAATGAAGTTCAAGAAGGGCAAGAGCAACTCCATGTACCAGTATAGGTTGGGGACTGACCTGCTGGAGAGCAGTGAAGGGGAAAAGGACCTAGGGGTCCTAGTGGATGGAAGGTTGATCATGAGCCAGCAATGTAGTCTTGTGGCCAAGAAGGCCAATGGTATCCTGGGTTGTATTAGAATGGGTGTAGTCAGTAGGTTGAGAGAGGTTCTCCTGCCTCTCTACTCTGCCCTGGTGAGGCCACATGTGGAATATTGTGTCCAGTTCTGGGCCCTTCAATTCAAGAAGGACAGGGACCTTCTAGAAAGAGTCCAGCACAGAGACATGAAAATGATTAAAGGAGTGGAACACCTTCCTTATGAGGAGAAACTGAGGGATCTGGGTATCTTCAGCTTGGAGAAGGGGAAACTAAGGGGTGACCTCATAAATATTCATAAATATGTAAAGGATGAGTGCCAAGAGGATGGATCCAGGCTCTTCTCGGTAATGCCCAATGACAGGACAAGGGGCAATGGGTGGAAGTTAAGGCAGAGGAAGTTCCATGGAAACAGGAGGAAGGATTATTTCACTGTGAGGGTGACAGAACACTGGTACAGGCTTCCCAGGGGGATTGTTAAGTCTCCCTCTCTGCAGATATTCAAGACCCGCCTGGATGAGTTCCTGTGTGACCTGGTATAGGTGATCCTGCTTTGGCAGGCGGAGTTGGACTAGATGATTTCTTGAGGTCTCTTCCAACCCTTAACATTCTGTGATTCTGTGGAAACAACAGGGCCCTCCAAAGGAAAAAAAAAATAACGTCTGATTTTTAATGCCTTGGCTATTTCCCTTCTAAGATGGGTTAGAGGCTTCAAAGCAAAAGAACAGAATGCTGACGAACCTTTATTTTTCTGCAATCAATTTGTTTCTGTGGCAAATTTATATTCACTCTCAGATATTAAAAAGAATAGTAACTTTCAACTTGGCATGGGCTGGAGACTTTCAATATTTTTATACTGTAAAAATAAATAGTATAATGAGCTGTTTCATTGTGTTGCATATAGACAGATGGATACACTGAATGCATATCTTTATTTTCATTGCTGTTCTAGTCACTAAGTCTTTTTTTTTGTTTCTAAATTCCAAAGTATCATTAGCATTCAACAACTCCATTAGAAAGTCACAGGCAATAAGAGCCCATCTGTGCCGTGCTAACATTTAAGGAGAAAATAAAAGAGTAAAGTGGACAGGTGGAGTAGACAGCAGGAAACAGCACGAGGCACACAGCAGGTAGGGAGTTTAGCAGAGGAAAATACCAGACATTTAACAGGTAAATGGAAGGGCAGCAGAATTTCTATGCCAGTCCATAGAGAGAGTAGTGCAGGAGTACTGGTTGACAGAAATAAGAAGATGTCACATTTTCAATAAAGAACACTTGCCTTCATTGAGAATATTAACCTGCTTAACCCAGATTCTGAATATTATGATTATTAAACAGTTTGGCTCTTTTATTTCCTATAGCCTCTTAAAGCCTTTCATGAATATACTCTGATTTCCATGGGGTTTGGAGGGACATGTTAAGGAGATAAGGCAAGGGAGGATGGTGACCCACAATCAAAATGAAGCAGTAGTGGTCTGATTTGGCAAGGAAAGTGTGCAGAATGGTTTAGAAAAGACACCATCTAATGAACAAAACAATGTTGTACATGGCATATCTCAGTCATACACAAATAAGAAAGTGTTAGTAGGACAGCATTATTGGGAAAACTTCTAATTTCTTTTGTGGGTAATAAACATGTCTGGGTGTGTCTCTGATATGTTTATATACTAAAGCAAACAAGCATGAAGTGAGCCAATCATGGAATCACAGAATCCCAAAATCACAGAATCCAGGTTGGAAGATATCTCAAGATCATCAAGTCCAACTGATCAACCAACCCTATCTAATCAACTAAACCATGGCACTAAGTTCCTCATCCATTCTTTTCTTAAACTCCTCCAGGAACAACGACCCCACCACCTCTCTGAGCAGCCCATTAGAAGGGGCAATCACTTCTTCTGTGAAGAACGTTTTTCTAAGATCAAGCCTGAACTTGCCCTTACACAGCTTGAGACTGTGCCCTCTTGTTCTGTTGCTGGTTGCCTGGGAGAGGAAACCAACCCCCACCTGGCTACAACTACCCTTCAGGTAGTTGTAGACAGCAATAAGGTCTCCCCTGAGCCTCTTCTTCTCCAGGCTGAGCAACCCCAGCTCCCTCAGCTGCTCCTTACAGGGCTTGTGCTCCAGACCCCTCACCAGCTTTGTTGCCTTTCTGTCCTGAAGGGCCAAACCCCCAAACATGCCCTAGTCAAGACACCTGAAGATGTGCTTACGTGGAAAGTTCCTGGGGTCCATGTGGCCAAAGCAAATGTATAGCACATGGGATTAACATTGTAAGCATTTGTAAATGTGCATTCCTGGACATTTCCTGGGGTCCAGATAAACATGTACCACGTGTAATTAGCTGTTTAACACAGCTGTGAACTTTGTGTGCCCCTGGCCATGTTTGGATATGCCCCTTCCTAGAGGTCCAGTTATCAGGGTTCTGTGTTACTAAAGGGCATTAATTGTCTTGGGACAGTATTTGAATGAGTGAAGAAGTTGGGCAACTTGCCTTGTTCTCACCCAGACAGCAACAAGAGCCAAATGCTGCCCAAGTAGCAGCTGAAGAACTTGCTCTAGCAGATCAACAGCTTCACCCAGGCCTTGCACCTGGACCAAGGCAAAATGGGGAAAGCTCCAAAGGAAGTGAATCCCAGAAGAGGTGGCAGCCCATCACGGGAGGACACAAGAGAGAGGCCCTCTAGCCCTCTCTGAGCCAAGGACAAGCTCCAGACCATGACTGGGAATGACAAGAGATAGGCCAATTAGCCCTCTCCAAGCCAAGGACTGCTCGAATAATAGCCACAGATTCTGGGAAGATACCAGACAGAGGAGCAAGTCGTGAGTATTCAGCCAATCTGCCACGGAATCCAGTTGTGGGAAACCCACAGATCATAGCACCTGTATGTGCAGTTTGAATTGTTGTATTGGAAACATTAGATCTACGCTTAAATCATTTATCTGTCTTTATACGTTCAGTGTAAAACCCACAACTGAATAATTGAACCTATGAATACAGTGGTGTTTGAAGATACCACCACCAAGAAATATTAATTATAAAATATATAAAAATATACACTTTTTATTACACCTTCCCTGTACACATTTGAGCAGCTCAACATCTTTCTTGAATTGAGGAGCCCAGAACTGGACACAGTACTCAAAGTGTGGCCTAACCAGTGCTGAGTACAGGGACAGAATGATTTCCCTGATCCTGCTGGCCACATTATTCCTGATACAGGCCAGGATACCATTGGCCCTCTTGGCCACCTGGGCACACTGCTGCCTCACACTCAGCCTCCTGTCAACCAGTACCCCCAAGTCCCTTTCTGCCTGGCCCCTCTCCAGATACTCACTCCCCAGCCTGTAGTGTTGCGTGGAGTTGTTGCGGCCAGTGTGTAGAACCCAGCACTTAGATGTGTTAAATCTCATGCCATTGGAATCTACCCATCTGACCTGTCAAGGTCCCTCTGCAGAGCCATCCTACCCTCTAACAGATCAACACCTACCCCCAGCTTGGTGTCATCTGCAAACTTACTGATGATGGCCTCAATCTCCTCGTCCAAATCATCAATAAAGATATTGAACAAGATTGGGCCCAACATTGATCCCTAGGGGGACACCACCAGTGACTGGCTGCCAACTGGAAGTGGCACCATTCACCACCGATCTCTGGATCCAGACCTTCATCCAGTTCTTAACCCAGCGAAGAGTGCACCTCTCCAAGCCAGGGGCTGCCAGCTTGGCCAGGAGTTTGCTATGGGGGATGGTGTCAAAGGCCTTTCTGAAGTCCAAGTAGACTACATGCACAGCCTTCCTCACAGCCACCAGGCTGGTCACCCAATCATAGAAGGAGATCAAGTTGTTCAGGCAGGACCTGCCCCTCCTAAATCCATGCTGGCTGGGCCTGATCCCTTGGCCATCCTCTAGGTACTGTGTGATTGCATTCCAGATGGCCCACTCCACAGTCTTGCCTGGCACTGAGATCAGGCTGATGGGCCTGTAATTCCCTGGCTCCCCCTTTGTGGCAGTTTGGGCTGGGTGCCCCCTGCCACTGCCGCATGAGATACACCTCTCGTGTCCCAGGTACCTGCCCACTGGGGGTGGACATAGGAAATGGCATATTTCTACCCATAAATCCTGCGCCCTATAAAGCCATCTGCAGAGTCATTCTCTTCCTCTTTCTTCCCTCTCTGCTCCCATGGGACATGTCCTCTCTTATCGGGTAATGCCGGGGGGGGGTATCTCAGGCCTCTTAGGCCTAACTAGGCCTAATGCCAGGAGGAGAATGGAGGGGGGGGCAGTCTCAGACCTGGCCAGCCTGAGACTTGCCTAGCAGTGGGAGGGGGGGTGGAAGGAAGAGCCCTGAGGGATTGGGTAGACCCTCAGGTGGGAGGAAGGGAGGATTGGGAAGCTTTTGGGAATTCTGTGAGGGGGTTCTGTATGCTTTAGGATGTTCTTTTCCACTGTGCTTTGTAGTTTGTAGTTTTCTGTAGCTTCACCAATTTGTTTTTTTTTTCCATTTAAACTTTTCCATCACTCTCCAATCCGTTCGCATGTGTCATTCTTTCGTCCCTTTCAGGGCAAGAGATGTTCTGGCTGGCCTCAAACCAGCACAGATTTTTGCTAGCAGAGGATGGTTCCTGCAGGCCTCTGCAGGTTGGTTTGGAGAGGTGCAGGGGTGGAAAAGTTAAAATGGTATCTGGGCGTTGTTGTTTTTGGTGGCTGGGCTCAAGGCCTTGTGCTGGCGCGATCGTGTGGGTGGTTTGTGGGTTCTGAGGGGACGCCCTGGCATAGAATCCCGTCTGCCCTTCCAAGCGGCAGCGGTGGTTTTGTAGCCATTTGCTTCAGGGGAAAAGCTTAAGAATGCGGTGCCTGTCCCTTTCCCTTTTGTTCCCCGTGGTGCCAGCAGCGAGCAGAGCGGTGTGGAGCCAAAGAAGGGGGAGGGACAGTCGGAAGCAGACCAGGGTCGGCTTGTCCCGCGGTGGTGGGGGCTGGCCGCAGCAGGAGGTGAGCGGTGGCTCCCGCAACTCAAGAAGGCGAGTGGTGGATCCAGTTCAAAAGCTTCTTCCGAGGGCCCAGGGAGCGATGGTAGCTTTGGCTGGAAAAGCCGCTCGTGTGGCCCGAGGGGTGGCGGCGGTTTGGATCTGTACCGCGGCTGCAGAGGTGACAGCGGCTCTCGCTGTTACCTCTCCCCTGACTTTTCGGATGTGTTCCAAAAATGGCACCTAAGCACCTGGCTCCGCCTCTCTTCTCGGCTGGCTGCAGTGCAGCCACGCCCTCTCCGGGGGAGGGCTGTGTAGCTGGATGCCTCCATGCCTCGGCATGCATACGCTCAGGGGGAGCGGTGTGCCTGTGCGTGGTGTGCATCCGTATTAGCTTCGGGCCACGGCTGGAAGCGGTCAGCACTGGGCTTGGGAAAGGTCCGTGCAGCTTTGGAAAGTCTCAGCGTGCTGTTGCCTGCAAGGGGTGGAAGGAGTCGAGTCGAGGAGCCTGATTGTTCTGACTCGATTGCCCCGAGGGGTGGAGACATGCCGCTTGAGTGGATGGAGACTGATGTTTGATTGAGAAGTTGTGAGGTTACTTCCAGGTGGCCAGGATGTCCATCGGACCCATGAAGAGCTCACCGTGCAGAAGAATGAACTCTGCATTACTGGGAGGTTCCACAGGATGAGGGAGAAGAGCTGGAATGAACTGTGACCTGAGCCCGAGGGACAGACCTTCCGGAAAGACTCCCAGATGAGGACCTGGACTTTGCCAGACATGTCATCTAAGAACTGTCTCTGATCTGATGATATGTTTTGGGTGCGGGAATTATGGGTATGAAATAAGGGGTGGGATGTGGCAGTTTAGGCTGGATGCCCCCTGCCACTGCTGCATGAGATACACCTCTCGTGTCCCAGGTACCTGCCCACTGGGGGTGGACACAGGAAACAGCGTATTTCTACCCATAAATCCTGAGCCCTATAAAGCCATCTGCAGAGTCATTCTCTTCCTCTTTCTTCCCTCTCTGCTCCCATGGGAGATGTCCTCTCTTATTGGGTAATGCCGGGGGAGTATCTCAGGCCTCTTAGGCCTGGCTAGGCCTAATGCCAGGAGGAGAATGGAGGGCAGGGGGGCAGTCTCAGACCTGGCCAGCCTGAAACTTGCCTAGCAGTGGGAGGCGGGGTGGGGGGGGGGGAAGGAAGAGCCTTGAGGGATTGGGTAGACCCTCAGGTGGGAGGAAGGGAGGATTGGGAAGCTTTTGGGAATTCTGTGAGGGGGTTCTGTATGCTTTAGGATGTTCTTTTCCACTATGCTTTGTAGTTTGTAGTTTTCTGTAGCTTCACCAATTTGCTTTTCCATTTAAACTTTTCCATCACTCTCCAATCCGTTTGCGTGTGTCATTCTTTTGTCCCTTTTGGGGCAAGAGATGTTCTGGCTGGCCTCAAACCAGCACACCCTTCCAGCACTTCTTATGGATGGGCATCACACTGGCCAGATTCCAGTCATCTGGGGTCTCATCAGTAAGCCAGGACTGTTGAAAAATGATAGAGAGCAGCTTAGAGAGCTCATCTGCCAATTCTCTCATTACCCTGGGATGGATCCCATCTGGTCCCATAGACCTGTGGGGATCCAAGTGGCTCAGCAGGTGTCTAACTTCTTCCTTCTGGATTACAGGAGCACTATACGGCTCCCTGAATCCATCTGCCAGCTTAGGAGCCCAGTTGTCTGGAAGACAACCTATCCTACTATCAAAAATTGAGGCAAAGAAGGTGTTAATTACCTCTGCCTTTTCTGCATCTCTTGTTTTATATTCCCTTCCATGTCCACTAAGGAGCAGAGGTTGTCCTTTCCTCTCTTTCTGCCATTAATGTATTTATAAAAACATTTTTTATTGTCCTTCACAACAGTGGCCAGTCTAAATTCTAAGTGGGCTTTTGCCTAATTTTGTCCTACAGGACCTAGCAACATCCTTAAACATTTCCTGGGTTACCTCCTCTTTTTTCCAAATGTGATATACCCTTCATTCATTCAGAAGCTTATTCCCAAGCCAGGCTGGCCATCTACCCAGTCGGCTCATCTTACAACACATTGGGACAGCCTGTTCCTGAGTCTTCAAGATTTCTTTCTTGAAGTAGGTCCTGCCCTCCTGGACCCCTATGTTTTTAAGGGCTGTTTCACAAGGTACTTTCTGAGTTAGTTCCTTAAATAAGGCAAAGTCCACCCTCTGGAAGTTGATGTTCCTCTTAGCTTGACTACACATTGAAAACCTAGTTATTTCACGGTCAATGGTCCCCATGAAGAATCCACCCACCATATTTCCCACTAGCCCTTCTACATTTGCAAAGAGTAGGTCGAGCAGAGCTTTTCCTCTGGTATCACAGCATCTGTGATAAGAAGCTATCATCCATATGTTCCAAGAACCTTCTAGACTGCCTCCTCTCTCTTGTGTTGAGTTCCCAGCAGATGTCTGACAGGTTAAAGTCGCCCACAAGGACAAGGGCTGGTGATCTTGAGACAGCCTCCAGCTGCTTCATCAACCTCTTCATTCTGGTTGGGTGGTCTATAACAGACTCCAACCAGGTTGTCAGCCTTGTTGGCCTTCCCTCTAATTCTCACAGACAGGCAGCCGACTCAATCATTCTTGATCTCTAGTTCCATGGCATCTAGAGCCTCCCTAATATATAAGGCCACTCCCCCACCCCTTTTCCCTTGCCTGTATCTCTTGAAGTGCCTATAGCCATTGATTACTGCAATCCAGTATGTGAGTCATCCCACCATGTTTCTGTGATGGTGACTACATTATAGTTTTCCTGCTGCACCAAGGCATTCCTCTTGTATATTACCCATACTGCCTGCATTAGTGTACATGCAGTTCAGCTGGGCTGCTGGTTTCACCCCTGACTCCCGCTTACCACCCTCCGACTCCTGTCTGATGAGGCTGGTTTCAACCCCTTGCCCCTTCAAATCTAGTTTAAAAACCCTGTCAATAAGCTGTACTGGTAAGGCCATGACACGGCCCAGTACAAACCCAGACAGGCCTTAAGATGTCTAGACAGGGTCCCTTTCTCTCCCCTCCCTCCTGCAGGAAAACAGGGAAACGTGGTAAAAGGAACAAAGGGGACAGAACTCCTGCCTGTCTGGTAAACAAGTTGTTTATCTGGGGTGAGAGCATGTAAGCTGACCACTGCTCCCCCAGATACAAGGTCCTTGCTTCTGCCTTTTATGGTTACAGTGTGGCAGAACACTTTTCTATTTGGAAGCTACAGGTTATCCTCAGTGCCCCACTGGACCAACCGATCTCTGGCAATTTGTATATACACAGGTGATTTGGTAGTCACCCTTGCTTTGCTTTGCTCAAGCCTGCTGAAACCTTGCCTTGCTTCAAGCCTTGCTGCCTCGAGTTGCCCTGCCCTGCCTCGAGTGCCTGCTCCAGAGCCTGGGATAAAGCCACAAGCCATACACATGCAAGCCGGAGAAGCCACGAGCCTAGAAGCCAGAGCCACCTTAGCCTGCTTCCCCTTGCCACCAGAATTGTGCCATGCCTCAGTTTACCCAGGAACCAAGCAAGTGCCCATTGCAAAGAGCATTGTTAACTGCCCATCATCTGCTGAAGACAGATCATCCTGGGACCATGCAATAAACCTTTCTTGCCAGCAATCTGCTGTTCTGTGCCTTACGAAAGCGCCCCAAAGCTAACACAGCAGCAGCAGCAGCATCCCCCTATGTGGGTGAAACTAGCTGTAACCAATTCATTGCCCTTTGGGTTTAACGGTTCTTATTGAGCCTCTTCCCCACTGTAATCGAGCGCTACCTGCTCTCAAGGACGTTCTCTTTCCAAGTTGTTGCCTCCTAATTTGCACAGAATAGTTTGTATTTTGCCCTAAGACTGCATAATTCCATTGTAAATATATCTTCCAACCGTACAACGATCCTTTTAACGAGTTTTGGCATATTTAATAATAAAGGTTTACTATTTTTATTAATACTTATTGTTTACTAATTATTGTTGTAGGGTAATTAAAAATATTCCTCCCCTCGACCACAACATGAGCCCTGCCAACTCCCTTCCTAAAACCCTTTTCCCCTTGTGTGATAAGCTATTCTCATGTGCCAGGATCTTTCTTCGCCTCTGGAGATTGTTGTGGTGATTAGGGGTGGAGGATGAAGGTTGTTAATTATAAATTATGAAATATGGGAATTATGATTTATTAATTATTGAAATTATTTATAAAGATTAATCACCTTATATATACTGATTCTGATGCACAGTTTTAAAAATATAGTTCATAACTGGTTCAGTATATACAATTATACCCAATTATAATATTTTCAGTCAATTTCTAATTAAGGGAACGAAAGGTGTGGTTCTGCTGCTTGTCCACTAGATGGAGACTTGACAAGACTTTTGGGGGCTTGCAACTATGTACAGAGATATTTATAATGTTATTCAAGAGGCAAGTCAATCTGGAAATATAACACGACTACGTACGGATGCTTTGAATAGAATGTTACTGAATGTTACACACATGAAAAGATACATTCTGCCTTTCTTTGTAGTGAGGCAAGTTGCTGGGTTACGCTGGCTACTTGCTGCTTGTCTGCCCTGGGCTGGTCTCATCTGAGCGGCAACTTTCTTTCTCCTTCCACCTCTGCAGGTGGGGGGCAAGGCTTGCTTTCTCCTCCCGCAGCAGCGGAGGGACGAGGCTTTCCACCGATCAGCGGTTTCCTTTTAAGGGTTGGAGTGGATCCCTAAATGGAGGGTTGGCCCGGCAAGGCCAGTCTGGAGGAGTGGTGCTGCACGATTGAGGTGACGGTTCCCAGTAGGTGGCGTCGGCCGCCTCCGATCCCGGAGACAGGTTTCGGGGGAGGGGTGTGGTGAAGCGGTGCTTCCCCCTTGGCTCGGCTCAAAGTCAGCTGACTATGCTGAATCTCGGCGACTGCTCCCATTTAAGGTGACAATGTTGCAGTCTTTGACTTGATCTCAACAGAGAGAACATTTTCTCTCTCTCTTTCTCTCAAGAAATACTGGGTTACATTACCCTGATGGCAAAGGGCTGTGGAGCAGCGAAAGTGGGCAGCTTCCTCTTATCTCCCGCAAACAGCAGGGGTCACGCAGAATACGTTTCTGCTTATGCCTGCTTATGGCTGCAGCAGTTCTGGACTCCCAAGCTCGGGCTAGTCCCTCCCCTTCTGGGCTAAAGCTTACCCTCTTGGGGTTTCCTCAGTCCTCTCGACTGGGCTTACGATACCGGCTTTTTCTTTGCTGGTTCCTCGAGCAGCTTGGTGGGCTGGCTTCTTTCCACATTGCAGAGGCTTCTAGTATGTTTGTATGTGAGAATGAGAAGGCTTACAGCTTACGCAGCATGAGCTTACATAGCGAGTGAAGGCAAAAGGAGAGACCAAGTTGGTAAACAAATGGAGAATACTTATAGACTTCTCAAGGCTGGATCTGGCCAATGGGCACTCTTGTCAACAATCTGCTTCAGCCTATGGAAAGAGTGAAGCTAGAATTATGCCCTTAGATGGCAAGAGCATGAGCATACCATGCGATGGGTACATGCAGTTTTTTACCCCTTAGGGCCTTTGTCCTCCTCTCCTGAAAGGAGGGTGGAAAGGGGGGACTTACCAAAACATGTTGGGACAAGTTAGCTGGTATCTGGGGACATAATTCTGGGCATGTCGTGCCTTCACCACAGAGAAGTACTCCATATGTTGCTAGCAGACCCAATGCCATAGAAAGTTCACCAAGATCAAAAAATCTAAAATTCTGTTGGTGGCACCAGCCTCTGAGCCACTCGTTAATCACACCTGTTTTCCTGTTCCTTTCAGTTTTCCTTCCTGCAACTGAGAGTACTGATGAAAAAATTACCTGTGCCCCTGATCCCTCAACCAGTTTCCCCAGTGCCTTGAAGTCCCTTTTGATTGCTTTTGGACTTCTGGTTTTGACCTCATTGCTTCCCACCTGCATAACTGTTAAGGGTTAGAAATCAGAGGACTGTACAATAGACAGCCTTTTGGTAACATCTCTGACTAATGCCCCAGGGAGGCAGCAGACTTCCCTGTGGGAAGGATCTGGCTGACATATGGGGCCCTCTGTTCCCCTCAGGAGGAAATCACCAATAACAATTACCCTCCTCTTTTTTTTAAGGGAACAAGTCCTGCTGAGAGGGGGTAGCTGTTCTGCTCTGGCAACCCCCTGGATGGTGTCTCTTTTGCCTTCTGATTCATCTCACCCTTAATATTCAGTGCCCCATACTTTTTTTACAAGGGCAGCTTGGAAGGTGAGTGGAGCTGTGAGGGGTTTCCCTTGCCTCTCCTAGCAGGGATCTGTATCCATTCCCCCCTACTTCTTGCGTCTCCTCTCTCTGATAGCGGAGGAGCCTGACACCTCAAATCCAACTCCCTTTCACATTCCCTTACAGTCCTTAGTCTTGCTGCTTCTACCTTCAGTTCAGCCACTAGGTTAAGCAGATAATCAAGCTGCTTGCACCTAACACAAGTGTTGTCTCCACCACCTTCCATTTCAAGTGCCATGCTCCAGCACTCTCTACAGCCAGTTCCTGGGACACATGTGTCATGGGAGGGGTGATTAGGGATGGAGGATGATGGTTATTAATTATGAATTATGAAATATGAATTATGAAAGTTACTATTTAATAATTATGAATAACCTATTAATCACCATATATATATATATATATTGATTCAAATGCACGGTTGTAAAAATATAGTCCATAACTGGTTCAGTATATACAATTATACCCAATTAGAACATTTGCAGAATCGATTTCTAATTAAGGGAACGAAAGGTGCAGTTCCGCCGCTTGTCCACTAGATGGAGATTCGACAAGACGCTTGCGGCTTGCAACTATGTACAGAGATATTTATAATGTTATCACGAGGCAAGTTAAGCTAGAAATATCACACGGCTACTCGCAGGCACTTTGAATAGAATGTTACTGAATGTTGCACACATAGAAAGACACATTCTTTCTTTCTTTGTAGCAAGACAAGTTGCTGGGTTATGCTGACTGCTCGCTGCTCGTCTGCCCTGGCCTCTTCCCATCTGGGCAGTGCCCACAGGAGAAGGGGCAAGGCTTTCCTTCTCCCGCGGTCACTGGGAGGTGACAGTTCCCGGTAGGTGGGTTTTGGTGGGGGGTGCAGTGAAGCGACATTTTCCCCTCGGCTCGGCTCAAAGTGAGCTGACTCTGCTGAATATCAGCGACTTCTTTACATTAAGGTTACAATGCTGCAGTTTTTGCCTTAATCTTCAAAGGAGAGGATGTTTTCTCTTCCTCTTCCTCTCGGGGAAATCCTGGGTGCTTTGCCCTGACAGCACAGGGTTGTGAAGCGGCTACAGTAGGCGGCTGCTTTTCTCTCTGGCAAATGGCGGGGGTTATGCAAAATGCATTTCTGCTTGATTAGCTACTTAATTAGCTTGCAGCTGTTCTGGACTGCCAGGCTTGGGCTTAGTCCTTCCCCTTCTGGGCTAGAGCTTACCCTCTCTCAGGGCTTCCTCAGTGCTTTTGACTGGGCTTATGATGCCAGCTTTCTGCATCAGTGAAGGGATCATCCTATTTGCTGGTTCCTCGAGCAGCTCAGTGAGCTGGCTTCTTTCCGTGGTGCAGATGCTTCTACTGCATTTGCATGTGGGAGTGAGAAGACTTAGGGCTTGCGAGCTTCCATAGCTCGGCCAAAGCGAGAGAAAGAAAAAGGAGACAGCAAAGTAGTAAAAAAATGGAGTAGCACTTAAAGATTTCTGGAGGCTGGATCTGGCCAATGGGCACACTTATCAACAACCTGCTTCCACCTATGGAAAGGGTGAAGCTAGAATTACACCCGTAGATGGAAAGAGTATAAGCATGCCATGCGATGAGTGCATGCAGTTGTTTACCCCTTAGGAGACAGGCTGGCACCTGAGCTTTTGTCCTCCCCTCCTGAAAGGAGGGTGAAAAGGGGGGACTTACCAAAACATGTTGGGACAAGTTAGCTGGTATCTGGGGGCATAATTCTGGGCATGTGGTGCCTTCACTACAACGTGCATGTTAATGTTTGACCTCAGTCTGAGTTGACACAGGTGTTTTGGAAACAGCTTTACTCCGAGTTGCAAGCATCCCTATTCTTGCCTGAGTGACCTAGCTGGAGAAGACTTCAGCAACCAACCCACATGACTCAGCACCTCCCTCTGGTGAAAACCCCCACTGCTACAGCAGTCTCTGCCCATGCTGTGCCTGCTAGAGAAGCTAACTTAGGGGAAGGATGTGCCACTCTGCACAGTGTTCTGCCCCAATCCTTCCTCAGTGCACTGCAGTTTCAGATCAAGTCTGACCTCTTCAAAGATCTGATTGAAGGAATCCCATATTTTAGAACTCGAAAAAGAAGGGAGGGGATGGTGGGGAATAGGGAGGAGGGAGGGAAGGGTGTAGTCAAGGAAGAGAACTGGTTAATATTTAGCACTACCTCGTCCAAGCTCAAGATCACCAGGAGTGAGAAAGGCAGGAGATCTGCATGAATAAGCAAGAAGCTTCTATAAAAGAAAAAAAAAAAAAAGGAAGAAGGAAGTTCGCAGTATGTGGAAAAAGGGACTAGCCACTTGGAAGGAATATATAAATGTTGCAAGATTGTTCAGAGGTGCAATGAGGAAAATCAAGGTCCTCTTGCAATTACATCTGGCAAAGGATGTACAAGATAACAGGAAGGCCTTCTTCAAGTTTGTCAGTAGGAAAACAAACACCGGGCAAAATCTGAGCCTGCTCCTGAAAAAAAAGCATCTTCAGAGGCACAGAGAAGGCAAGAGTATTGAACACCTCCTTGGCTTCAGCCATTACTGCTAAGACCAGCCTTCAGGGTCTGAGTCTCTGGAGATAAGACAGAAAGCCTGGAGGAAAAAATGGTTCTCCTTTAATCAGTTAGGACTGGGTTAGAGATCAAGCTGGACAGATATAAATCTGTGGGCCCCCGTGGGATGACCCACAAGAATGGTCAGGGCTGGAAGATCATTAGTGGAGGCATTTAAAAGACATGTAAATGTAGTGCTTAGTGAAATGTTTTAGCAACAGGCATGATAGTGTTAGTTTAACGGTTGGACTCCATCTTAAAGATCTACTCTAAATGTTTCTGTGATTCTTTGGTCTGGTTCTGAAAGATCATCCTCTCCAAACTTAGTAATGCTACATCTCATCTAGCATGAAATCAAATGAAGGTGGCAGGATATCCCTGACAATCTGAAACTCCTGACAAACTTCTCATGTAAAAAGGAAAGTGCAGAAGCTGGAAGCAAGGTCAAGCCATACAAGAAAAGTAGTAGAGTTAGAAAAGACAAATCCCATCCGGAGTTAAATCTGATAAAGCCATGAACAACAACACAAAAGTTGCTACAAGTACGTAAGTTGCAATGAGAAAACAAGTTAAAACGCAGGCTCACTGCTGAATGGGGCTGGAGATGTGGTGAAAAAAGAATAAAGTCTGAGATGTTTAATGCCCTCCTCACTTTATTGTTTACTTTTAAAATCTGTCTTTAGGATTCCCAGACACCTAAAACCGTCAAGTGAACTGCAACAACCCGCCTGTTGCAACTGACTGTGCAATAATCACATTAATGTTAACATGTTGTTTTCTGACAGAAAACCAACTGGAAGCAGTACCTTCCGACTTTTCATGGGAAGGAGTGTGATTCAGCTGACCAAATACACCTTTCTGATGTATTTGTCTGTCCTGATTGCAGAGAGATTGCAAGTGTCTCTTAAAGCCCTTAACTAGTTCTAAAATTAGTGGATGAAATTCAACCCAAAATTCCATATACTTTAATTGGGAATGCTTGTTGACATTGTACTAAAAATATGTACTGGTTTTATAAGTTATGTTTATTTTAATACACTTTTTTCCTAGGTTTTAGACTCCTGCATTTGTGCAGTACTGTACTATGACTGAAATCTCGGCCTTTATTCTGCATCACTCTTAACATCTAGGAAGTGGCAGGCATGATGGCTTTAAAGCTTGGCACTACTGCAAATATTTTCCTGTTGACAGACACATGCCAAGTTTGCTGTCACTTAGCTTCACCTCTGGAAACTGGCAGAAACAGAATAAGACTATGCTAATTTATCCTTTTTAGTGGAGGCAACATTCTTTGTCACTTTACCACTTCGCTGGTCTTGTGCTCTGGCACACAGTCTCCAACTCTGTGTTTGCAATGTAGCATGATGATTGTGTGGTCTAGAGTTTCACTAACAGCTGCCTATCACTGGATAGCTACTGAGGCAGGGTACCAAGGAAGAGCACATGAGTTGGAAGGCTGTCATATGACAAATTATTCCAAGGCAAAAAGCATAATTACACACTAGATTAAACTTCAGAAAGTCTACAGACAATCATAGAATCAGGTATGTATGAACCCAGACAACATATTTTTGCTTCTCCTTATCTTCTTCAGTTATGTCTCTACACTTATATTAAAAAAAAAAATTGCTTGTGGAGTCATGTTCTTTAACCTTTTAGTGTTTCCACAAGAAAAGATCAGCAGCATATAGCCCTGAGCAGCACTTCCTGAGACTGGACTCCCTTCCTTTGTAATATGCTGTTTTTTAACAGTGGAATAAGGCAATGTTGTTTTTGTTTCCTACTTTTCCTAAAGATTTTATCAATATATAGACTTATAATTAAAAATCTAGAACAACAAACGGACAAATATTATCAAGTTTAGAGTAACATTCCTTTGCTCAAAACCAGCATTTCAGTTTGTGTAATGATGCGGCACTATCAATTTTTATTTTGAAAAATAAATGATCACCTATGATTCTGTAGAAAAATTAAAATAAAAAAAAATCTGCAACAGAGATTATTCAAATGTGATGTAAACCAAGATAAAAAAATTCAAAATATAAAGTGTGTTATTGAAAATTTTGTTTTACACAAATAATTAAAAAATGAAAAGGACAGAAAGCGTCTTTTGTTACTTAAGCCAGTAGGCTGATTTTGTACTCACAGACTCTGTTGGGTTGTCTTGGCACTTGGTATGTTACTGAATATATTTGCAGTGCTTGGAGCATTTAAGGAGTCTGAAAATGCAAGTCAGAATAGTAACAAATTCATCAAGCTCTAAGGATTTTATAACACTAGATGAAACTTAAACATCATAAAAGAAACATGTTCACAAAATTAATTTAAGAATATAGCCAACTTGTAATCTATGCATTGCTTAACCCGGTATCATGCCTCTTCTCCTGAAAGCAATAAGCTGAAATAAGGGAAGAAAAAAAATGAAACCAAAACCAAACCACCAACAACAACCAAAAAAACCAAACCAACACAAAATCAACAAACACACAAAAAAACCAAAAACAAAAACAAACCAAAACAACAGAAACAAACAAACAAACAAACAACTGCTGTTAGGTGAAACGTTAGAAAGGGGAAGAAAACAGGGAGCTCCTTTATAAACAGAAACAAATACAATGGGATTATTATCATCTCTATGATCAGTTCTATGGTTATTAATGAACACTGGCTCATGGAAATTCCAATACTGATTATGGCCTTGATGATATTGGTGATACACATATTCAGCAGAACATGGTCTCTGACCAGAAAGTCAACAGTGTAAATAGACAGGAAAGATATATTATAATTCCCATTTTGTGGATGTCTGACCAAGGTATGGAGAGATGAGATGACTTTTCTATCATCAGTACTAGAGCTCAGAACTTCTACAGCACATTCAGACCCTTAATAGGCTCTGAAGTTAAATACGATTTTATGTTCACTCAAAGAATGAGGCATAAAATACTTCAAAATGCTGTTTCAATGCTTTCTAAACTATCCTCTGCTATTGCAGCACTTAGCTGCAATTAGGGATTACTTTCCATTTCAAAGATGAAAGAAATCTATCTGCTTTTGAAGACAAACCTGTTGAAGTAGATGGAGATTCAGGTCACTTACACAAGTGACAGTTTTCAAAGACAGGCAGATAAACTGATTTAATGACAGAAAAACAGACAGATTCAGATTATTCAATCAGATTTCCCTCTTCTCTCCTAGAGGTAAGGCTTTTTTGCCCCTTTCATTATTCATTCAGAAGGTCCTTGCAACAAGGGCCTTCTGCAAAAGATGTGGCACACAGAAAAGTCAAAGTATGTCTACGTGAAAATACAGATAGTAAATTAGAATATCATAAAAAAATAAAACTGCATCCTCAAACTATTCCTCACGGTATTTTCTTTTTTTTCATTCAGATAACTGAATGAAACAGACAGAACAACCTAATCAGAACTTGACAACTCATGAACCGTCTTTCATATTTATTGATTACCTTACATGATCCTTCTCACATATCAGTCCTATTTGCTATGTCTGGAGAAATTACTAGTGGTGATGTCTCAGGCAACACTGTGGAAAAATTTAGATCTCATATAAATAGTATGCCATGTTTTATCGTTCCCATTTTGATGCCTGAGACTTCATGTCAACTCACTAGATTTTACTGTTCACGAAACTTAATCCGGTCCTCAATATATTTTAAAATTAACACCGTGTTAGCATGCAATTTCAGAAATAAACCAAACAAATGAATAGTCTTGCTAATTCTAGGAAAAAAAGGGGAAAAAAAGAACTGTTTTTCCTGTATCCCTAGTAGTGCATTTAGTTCAGTGTGTGGCCCAGGGATAACATATGAAATGTCGCTCATCTCTTTTCATTCAGAAAAATGAAGGGAGAGAATTGTTCATGTCAGAAGACGAAGTTTAGTAGGGAATGATGTGATTCCATTTTTGTCTTACTGACCTCAGTACATTTGGTTTCCATTAGCAACATAACAGTTTGCCAATTTGTCCTGAGGTCTCAGCAATGGGCTTGAGAGATTATTTGCTTATTGTCTTCTTTGACTTATGCTGCTTTTAAACAGGAAGTTTTTCAAAAGAGATAAACTTCTTCTATGTGCTGTTAACAGGAGGCACATGTCTTGTGGTTCACAGTGATAAGAAAAGGAACAACGGGTTCAAACTAGAACATAGAAGATTTCACCTCAACATGAGGAGAAACTTCTTTACAGTGAGGGTGACAGAGCACTGGAACAGGCTTCCCAGAGGGGTTGTGGAGTCTCCTTCTCTGGAGACTTTCAAAACCTACCTGGATGTGTTTCTGTGCAGACTATCCTAAGTGATGCTGCTCTGACAGGGGGGGTTTGACCTGACGATCTCTTGAGGTCCCTTCCAACGTCTGATATACTGTGGTACTGTGATCTTCAGTACATAAGTCAAACAAACACTCAGCCATGTAACACTCCCTCAACAAATGTTTAGTCTAAACTGGCTGGAAATAAATAAAGAAGGTAGGCCTTTACTTTCCTACAAAACTTGAATCAAGGTGGTCTTAACAGTGTTATATTTAAAGAAAAAAATATTAAAAAGGAAAAATAAAAAAGTATGGTACACAGACATATATGCTGTGTCCAACTTTGGGGGCCAAAAAATTACTGGAATACAGGAACACCTCTGCTATGAAGACAGGTTGAAAGAGGTGTAGGTTGTTCAGCCTGGAGAAGGCTTTGAGTATACCTCATTAAGGTTGTTCAGTACTTAAAGGGAGCCTACACTAAAGATGACATTTTTTTAGCAGAGCAAAGGGTAATGGATTTAAATTAAAGGGAAGATTTAGATTTGGTCTTCCCAGTCAGTTCTTCATCAGTGCTACAACCACAGGAACTCCTGCATCCTTCAACTCCATGAACATATCAACCCATGTTTGCCATGTTTATTTAGACCTTAAGATTAACTGAATTACTCTTAATCTTAGGGCAAATAACATCCTAGAAATAAGCACATAGTAACATTTATTTATTTATTTATTTATTTAATTATTTATTTGGAACCTGAAGTGCTGTTAATCAATAACATATGGATTTGAAGTTTAATACCATATCAACTTGCATAAGCTCATACGATTCTTGAAGTCCCCTAGTACACAGCACAGAGACCTTCATAGTGGTTTGAAACACACTCATATTCCCCACTACCAGAATCATGAATTTACAACATTTTACAACTGTAGGGCATTACTATCCTGGACAAGAGATTCTTGGTCACCCTCTCACTTTCTAGGTCTTGAGTGTGCAGGTGAGTCTTTGTTTGTTTTTGAGATCTGGATGGCATGTTTTCTTTCACTTTCTTTCTGTTTCATACATATACTGATGTAATCTGATGCTTTCATAGTGGAGGATTAAAATAGTCTGTGTAAATCAACTAAGAAAACTCTCTGCCTTTTTCTCCTCCCTTTCTTATCTCTTGGTAGGAGAGATGGGAGGTCATGGTAGAGGTAAGAGGGAGGTGGAGGAGGTATTTTTGCTCTCACACTAAAACCATAACATTCAATTTGGCCCTTCAACATGGGGCACAAAAAGCAGTGAAAGCAGTTATATTTAATTAAGACAGGAGAGTGTATTTAATTTGGCAGGAGAATGATGAGTTGAAGTGCACAAAGAATGTTTCCATTCATGTTAATGCAGTCACTTGGCTCCACTACCTCTTTTGGTGGCATTATTTGAGCTCTCCATTTAGGCTGTCATGCATTTTCTGTTTTTCCATGCCCTTTGATAGCTGTGGTTTCTTTTGTGATGCTTGTATTTGTCACTGACAAAATGGCTTAAGGTTATCCTGATACTGTGTCTTCTGCTTACTGTTTTGATTAGGTATAAGTGGATTATTACAGCAATTATTTGGTTAGTCCAGTATTTTTATACTGCGTCATCATTTATTAATAGTCTCACTCAGATGATTAATGTAACAGAAAAGGGCATTTTTTCACCTGTGTCAATGCATCCAAGACCCCACCACTCCCTCCACCGCCCTGCCCTGTGGAGTCAGGGAAGGGGGTGAAGATCAGGAAATGTGGGAAAAGGGGTAAGGAGGAAGGCACCTCCCCCCTTTCAAGGCGGTATCAGCTGACACCTGGGCCCCTTCCCCCAAGTCACATCTCAGGGCAGAGCCCCGGGCCAGCACAATAGAGAAACTGATGCTGGTAAGTTTCTTGATCTTTTTTGGGCATGTGGAACATAATTTCTGTCATTTCACAGTATCACAATACCACAGTGTATCAGAGGTTGGAAGGCACCTCAAGAGATCATCAGGTCCAAACCCCCTGTCAAAGCAGGATCACCTAGGATAGCATGCACAGGAACACATCCAGATGAGTTTTGAAAGTCTCCAGAGAAGGAGACTCCACAACCCCACTAGGGAGCCTGTTCCAGTGCTCTGTCACACTCACTGTAAAAAAGTTTCTCCTCATATTGAGATGAAATCTTTATGTTCTAGTTTGAACCCATTGTTCCTTGTCCTATCACTGTGAACCACCGAAAAGAGCCTGGTCCCCTCCTCCTGACACCCATGCCTCACATATTTATAGACATTGATCAGATCCCCTCTTAGTCTTCTCTTCTCAAGACTAAACAGCCCCAGGGATCTCAGTCTTTCTTCACAGGGGAAATACTCAAGTCCCCTAATCATCCTTGTGGCTCTCTGTTGGATTCTCTCCATCAGGTCTTTCTCTCTCTTGAACTGGGAAGTCCAAAATTGGTCACAGTATTCCAGGTGTGGTCTCACCAGGGCAGAGTAGAGAGGTAGAAGAATTTCCTCGACCTGCTGGACAGACCTTTCTCGATACATTCCAGGATCCCATTGGCTTTCTTGGTCACAAGAGCACATTGTTGTTCCATGGAGAACTTGCTGTCCACCAGCACTCCAAAGTCTTTCTCTGTGGAGCTGCTTTCCAGCAGGGCAGACTCTAACCAGTACTAGTGCCTGTTGTTATTTCTCCCCAGATGGAGGACCTTGCACTTATCCTTGTTAAACTTCATGAGGTTTGCCTCCACCCAGCTCTCCAGCCTGTCGAGGTCACATTGGATGGCTGCACAGCCTGTCAGGTGTTAGCCAACCCCCTCCCCCCCCCCATTTTGTATCATCAGCGAATTTGCTGAGGGTACTCTCAGTGCCTTCATCCAGATTGTTGATAAAGATATTGAACAAAACTAGACCCAGGACTGATCCCTGGGGTACACCACTTGTCACAGACCTCCAAGATGACTCTGTGCTATTGATGACGACCCTATGAACTCTGTTGTGGAGTCAAGTTTGCAATCCACCTCACTGACCAACCATCTATGCCACATCTCCTGAGCTTTTCTATGAGCATGTTATGGGAGACAATATCAAAAGCTTTACTGAAGTCAAGATATATGACATGCACTGCCCTTTCCTCATCTACCCACTTGGTCATAACTTCATAGAAGATTATCAGGTTAGTTAGACACGATTTCCCCTTGGTACATCCATATTGGCTACTCCTGATAACTTTCTTGTCTTCCATGTGGTTAGAGATGACCTCCAGGATGAGCTGCTCCATCATCTTTCCAGGGATGGAGGTGAGGCTGACTGCTCTGTAGTTGCCTGGCTCCTCCTTCTTGCCTTATTTGAAGACTGGAGTGACATTTGCTTTCTTCCAGTCATCAGGCACCTCTCCTGTTCTCCACGACTTTTCAGAGATGATGGTGAGAGGTTCAGCAACAGTATCATCCAGCTCTTTCAGCACTCATGGATGCATCCCATCAGGCCCCATGGATTTGTGTGTCTTCAGAAGGTATAAGAGATCTCTAACCCTGTCCTGACTGACCAGCAGAATGTCCACATCTCTCCAGTTCTCCTCCCTTGCTTCTATAGACAGAGGTTCCTGAGGGCTGGTCTTAGGAGTAAAGGCAGAGGCAAAGAACGCATTCATCAACTGTGCCTTCTCTGCATCATCAGTTACTGCATCTCCCCTCTCATTCAGGAGTGGGCCCACCTTTTGCCTGCTTTTCCCTTTATCATTGATGTATTTGAAAATACTCTTCTTCCCTTTCACCCCTCTGGTGAGATTCAGTTCCAGGAGGGCCATGGCTTTCCTTGTTGCATCTCTCTGTTGCATTCTCTGGCTATAACTCTATAATCCTCCCAACTGACCAGTCCTTTTTTCCACATATTGTAAACCTCCTTTTTGTTTTTGAGTTTTACTAAGGGTCCCTTGCTTATCCATTCAGGTCTTCTGTTTGCCTTACTTGATTTTCTTTTCAAGGGAATACATTTTTCTTGAATTTGGAGGAGGTAATATTTGAACATCAACCAGTCCTCTTAGGCCCCCCTTCCTTTCAGAGCCCTAGTCCACTGGATATTTCCAAGTAATGTCTTGAAGAGGGGAAAATCGGCCCTTTTAAAGTCCAGGGTTGAAATTTTACTTATCACCCTGCTTCTTTGTCTGTTGATAGTAAACTCTAACATGTCATGGGCACTGCAACCAAGATTACCCCCAACCTCGACATCTACAACCAGTCCTTCTTTGTTTGTTAATATCAGCTCCAGCATTGCACTTCTCCTTGTTGGTTCTTCAACTACTTGTAGGAGAAAGTTGTCATCAATGCACTGCAGGAACCTTTTGGACTGTTTGTGCTTGGCTGTGTGATCTTTCCAACTAATATCCAAGTGGTTGAAGTCACCCACAAGCACCAAGGCACGTGATCTTGTGGCTACTTCCAGCTGCCTGTATAAGGCCTCATCAGTAGCTTCTTCCTGGTTCGGTGATCTGTAGTAAACTCCCGCAACTGTATCATCCATGTTTGTATGTCCCTTCACTCTTACCCATAAGCTTTCAATGCTTTTATCGTCTCTCCGTGGGTTGAGCTCAACACATTCCAGTTGTTTATTCACACAGAGCAACTCCACCACCTTACCTTGTCAGTCTGTCCTTCCTGAAAAGTACATAGTCATCCATAACCACATTCCAGTCATGGGAGCTGTCCCACCATGTCTCTGTAATTACAACAAGATCATAACCTGTGATTGCACCCAGATTTCCAGTTCATCCTGCTTATTCCCCATGCTTCTTGCGCTGGTATACAGACACTTCAGAGACTTAGCAGAGAAGTGTTTGTTACCATTGTGGGTGTTGCATTATACACTGTCCCCTACAGCCCCTGGGATAGCATTGGTGCTGGTAGCCTGCCTCACATTTGTCCCAGGAATGTCCTCAGTGAGGATCATTTTTCCCTCTTCCTCCTTCGGAATTAGTTTAAAGACCTATCAACAAGCTCTTCCAGTTCTTGTCCCAGGATTCTCTTTCCTCTCAGAGATAAGCAGTTTTTCTCTATAGTCAGCAGACCTGGAGTCTTGTAGAGTAGCCTGTGATTAAAGAACCCAAGAACCTGCCGTGACACCAGTCCCACAGCCAGGCATTAATCTGCTGGATTTTCAAGTTTATTCCATCATTAGCCATAGGTAATGAGGGGACAGAAGCAAATACTACTTGTTGTCCTGACCCCTGACCCATTCATCCCAGGGCTCTGAAGTTCTTCTTCATTGATCTCAAATTTCTTTTTGAAATTTCATCATTGCCTACTTGGAAAACCAAAAAAGGGTATTAGTCAGTTGGGCGGATCAGGGTAGGAAATTTTCTTACTATGTCCTTGACCCTAGCCCCAGGTAGGCAACAGACTTCCCTAAAGAGTAGATCAGGTCTGCATATAGGACCCTGAACACTCTTCAGAAGTGAGATTCCGATGACAAGCAGCCAGTGTTTCTTCTTGACTGCAGATGTTTCGACAGGAGGTTTGCTCGCCCCTAGCCTCTCTGAATGACATAAACTAGATAAGATTTCATAGCTGCTGCTAGATGGTTCCACTTGCTCAACATTGGTGTTGGTGGAAACAGGTTCACTAAGAATAGTATATCTATTATACAGGGGTGGCACAGGACATTTGGCCCATGAGCTAATATAAAATGAGTTTGATAGAGAGCACTGAGGGCTATTCCAGGGATTTTCTCCCCCCACACGTATGGACTACACTCTGCAGTCAAGGATTCCTTGAGAAACAGAGACACTAGAAGGACTGCACACAACTGGATCCAGGGTTGTGAATATATTTGGCACCTGCCTGAGCCTCTGTGGAATACCTTCTTTGCTGGTTTGAGCTCTGACTGGAGTTTAGGAGCTTAAATGATAAAACACTGAGATTCCTCCACCCTCCCTTTTCCCCAGCAAGGTAGGGAGGGAGGAAAAAAAAGGGGTAGGGGAGGGGGAGTGGAGAGCTAAATTCACAAAAGAAATAGTCTGGAATCGGTTTGGAAGTAGAAGAGGTAAATTTTTAACAATAAATAAAATATATCAGTAACAAGGAGGGTTCACAAAGGTAAGGGATGACGGTAAATGGGAAAATATATAAAACCCAGCCTGGATGGCATTGTATTCTCCCAGATGCCAATGGATTCAGTTGGAAGTAGGCCCCAGCCACATGGTCAGTGTAGGAGGCAGTGGCACAGCCGATGTTCTTTCAAGCGGATGAGGCATGAAAGATAGTAAGTAACGGGATGTCCTCCCTTTTTATAGGCTTGCAGGACAGGAAGGAGGAGTGGAATAGACTACCTTTGAGCCAGGGTACCCCTTCTCCTGGCAGGGAAAGGAACCAAGTCCCACCTGTTTTAAGTTTCTTTTGTCCACCTGGGGGGCTGGGTTCTTTCAGCCCCATCCAGGATGGGTATAACCCAGCACAGGGCAACATACTGCTCTTGGGCTATATCATTTTCCAAATACTGATCTTCAATCATCTGTACCCATTCCTGTAATCTGGAGATACTGTGCAACCGAGCAACATACCTGTACATAATAATTTATAAATGTGTATATAAGTTATGAGGGTTGTGGGATTCCTAAATTAATAAAATAGATTATATTTTGTCTATTTCCCACCTGCACCCCTTTATCCGTGACATCATCTTTAAAGGATTTTGTTTATTATTGGGACACCAACACCAAACTGCTTCTGACGTCGTGTCTCTTAAATGTGTGCATGGTCTTGGTCATAGTATCTCAAGTTTCTTCCAAGAATGCTGTTTGGAAACCTACTTCATGGTTAAGAAACTATGAGTGGCAGGGTATGGGGAAAGCCTGGGTGAGTGTTTGACCCTCTGGTCACCTCCACTGTTTTGGAACTTCACTTCCAAGATATTGCAAAACTCTGATGAAATGGTGAAATATTTGATAAAAGGGTGTTGTCAGTCTGAAAATTCATGGGAGATACAAATCACTGCAATGTACTGAGATCTGGCTCATGTGTATTGAGGTCTTTACAGTGCCATTCAGAAAGAAGAGGAAGAGGAAGAGGAAGAGGAAGAGGAAGAGGAAGAGGAAGAGGAAGAGGAAGAGGAAGAGGGAGAGGGAGAGGGAGAGGGAGAGGGAGAGGGAGAGGAAGAGGGAGAGGAAGAGGGAGAGGGAGAGGGAGAGGGAGAGGGAGAGGAAGAGGAAGAGGAAGAGGAAGAGGAAGAGGAAGAGGAAGAGGAAGAGGAAGAGGAAGAGGAAGAGGAAGAGGAAGAGGAAGAGGAAGAGGAAGAGGAAGAGGAAGAGGAAGAGGAAGAGGAAGAGGAAGAGGAAGAGGAAGAGGAAGGGGAGGTTTCCTGGCCTATAAGGAGACCAAGAGACATGGCAGTAGCAACAGAGAGCCAGTCTTTGTCAATATTGGTCTCTCCTATACAGATATATAAGCACACAACAGAACCGGCTCATGCTGGAAAGTATGAGGATGAATGAGGGCCGTTATGGGAACATGAAGAAGAGTCAGAGATGCCAGAGATAATTACTCAATCTTAATCATTGGGTGAGTTACATGATATACAAAAGGACCGTGGTCACCAGCCGGATGAGCCCATTGTCATGTGGGTGCTCCAATGTTGGGATACGGGAGCTAATGGTTTGTAGTCAAAAAGCAAGGAAGCCAAGTTGTTGGGATCCATGTCTAGGGAAGTGGACATTGACAGGGTTATTGGGAAATTGATACAGATCCTCAGCCTCCAGAGATGACTTCAAGCAGGTCTGAAGGGTATGTACCCCACCAAGGATGATATAAATGTGTTCTGACTGGGAATAACTTAATGAGGCAGGAATTATAAAAACACAGTTACCTATATTTTCAAAAAAAAAAAAAACAACCCCAAAATTATATGCAAGCTAGTTAAATTTTATTTGCAGGTTCTATTCAGTCAGGAATTCGACAGGGATGCTTATGGGCAACTTCAGTTTAGAGAATTCAGAAAATGGAGAAGGTTAAGCTACAAAATAACTTTACCCCACTTATAAAATCAGAGGCAAGCCAGGACCCTAGGGAAAAGCCTATAGTGCTGGAGTAGGAATTTGGAGATGGTCCCTGGATCTCTCTCTGGCATCAGCCTCCAGAACTGCAAGTTTTATAATCCAGTTTGTGGATCACACAAGATAAATCCAAAGAAAATGGAACCTGCCAAAGTTAAAGTGTCTCCAGACACGGCTCCTACAAGACAAATCTCATGAAACAGAGCTGCCTTAACAGCACAAGAGAAGCTGTACTGCTGGCATGTTTCCAGCAAACAGCCACAAGTTGTAGTAGGAAGGGTTGCTCCAGCAGATGTAGGAAGCAAGGACCCAGGGTACACAGGTGTGGGGAGAAGCCAGGTCTGGGTGCTGTAGGCAAAGCTCCCCAATTTTGCCACAAATCTGGTGACTCCAAAAATGAGTCCAAAATGAGTCCCAGAACGAGTCTGAGATCACTTTCTGGTCACTCTATTTAAAATCTTCACTAGACAATGTGTCCAGTGGCAATATATACTGGTTGTGAAGAACCCAGCCAATCACAACTCCAAATCCCGATGTGGCCCACGAGTGAACACACGTGGGGACCCCAGCTCCCAGTGGGAGGAAAGGTGTCTTTTTACCTTTCCCTGCTCAAGCCTGCAGGGGAAAGGAATTCTGTGCCTTTGTCTTCTCCCATTCTAACCTCCACAGATAGAGGTGGGGAAAGGAGGATTTGGAGCAAATTCTCAGTCTCTGGAGATGGCTTCTAGCAGATGTGAAGAGTATGTACCCCACCAAGGATAATAAAAAGTATCATCTTGGGAGATGGAATATCATGGAGAAAGACATCCAGTACTTGAGAGAAATATCTGTGCTGGAGAAGCTCTATAATGAGACGGACAACAATCTCCAGTCTGAAGAGCCAGATGAGATAGTACGCACACCAGCTGTGTGGAAGAAGTTCCTATGAGCTTCACCACCATCATATGTCAACTCATTAGCACTTACAGAATCACAGAATCAACCAGGTTGGAAAAGATCTCAGAAATCATCAAGTCCAACCTATCACCTGGTACCTAACACCTCACGATGACTAAACTATGGGTCCAAGTACCACACCCAATCTTTTTTTTCAACACCGCCAGGGACAGTGACTCTACCACCTGCCCGGGCAGCCCATTCCACTGGCCAGTTACTCTTTCTGTAAAGAACTTTCTCCTCTCCTCAAGCCTAAACTTCCCCTGGCACAACTTCTGTTCTGTCACTGGTTGCCTGGGAGAAGAGACCAACCCCCACCTACAACCTCCTTTCAGGTAGTTGTAGAGAGCAATAAGGTCTCCCCTGAGCCACCTCTTCTCCAGGCTAAACAACCCCAGGTCCTTCAACGTCTCCTCATAGGGCTTGTGCTCGAGACCTCTTACCAGCCTCATTGCCCTTCTCTGGACATGTTCAAGTATGTCAATGTCCTTCTTAAATGGAGGAGCCCAGAACTGGACACAGTACTCAAAGTGTGGTCTAACCAGAGCTAAGTACAGGAGGAGAATGACTTCCCTGCTCCTGCTGGCCACACTATTTCTGATGCAGGCCAGGATGCCATTATCCTTCTTGGCTACCTGGGCACACTGCTGGCTCATGACTGGCTGTCAACCAATACACCCACATCCCTTTCTTCCTGACTGCTCTCCAGCCACTCCGACCCCAGGCTGTAGCACTGCATGGGATTGTTGTGGCCAAAGCTAAGAACTTGGCATTTGGACTTTTTGAATGCCATCCTGTTGGACTCTGCCCATCTATCCAGCCTGTCAAGGACCCTCTGTAGAGCCCTCCTACCCTCTAACAGATCAACACCTGCTCCCAACTTGATGTCGTCTGCAAACTTATTAATGGTGGATTCTATCTCCTCATCCAGGTCATTAATAAAGATATTAAACAGGATTGGGCCCAACACTAATCCCTGGGGAGCATCACTAGTGACTGGCTGCCAACTGGAAGTAGCACTATTCACCACCACTCTCTGGACCCAGCCCTCCAGCCAGTTCTTAACCCAGTACAGAGTGCACCTGTCCAAGGCACAGGTTGCCAGCTTTGCCAGCAGTTTGCTATAGGGAAGGGTGTCAAAGGTCTTGCTGAAGTCCAGGTAGGCTATATCCACAGCCTTTCCCACATCCACCAGGAGGGTCACCTGGTCATAAAAGGAGATCAAGTTGTTCAGGCAGTACCTGCCTCTCCTACATCTGTGTTGGATAGACTTGATCAGTTGGCCATCCTGCAGGTGCACTGTGATTGCCCTCAGGATGATCTGCTCCATAATCTTGCCTGACACTGAGATCAGGCTGACAGGCCTGTAGTTTGCAGGATCTTCCATCCAGCACTTCTTGTGGATGGGCATCACATTGGCTAACTTCCAGTCATCTGGGACCTCTCCAGTGAGCCAGGACTGGTGGTAAATGATGGTGTCGTGGAGAGGGGATGATTAGGGATGGAAGATGATGGTTATTAATTATGAATTATGAAATACGAATTATGAAAATTATTATTTATGAATTACTATAATTATTAATATTCTATTAATCATCTTATATATATTGATTTGGATGCACGGTTGTAACAATATAGTCCATAACTGGTTCAGTATATACAATTATACTGGGGTCAGGTGACAGTTCCTGGTAGGCAGGTTTCGGTGGGGGGTGCAGTGAAGCGGTGCTTCCCCCTTGGCTCGGCTGGAAGTGAGCTGACTCTGCTGAACATCAGTGACTGCTTTCCATTTAAATTACAATGCTGCAGTCTTTGCCTTTGACTTCAATGGAGAGGCTATCTGTGCTCTCTCCCTTGGGGAAATCCCGGGTGCTTTGCCCTGGCACAGGGCTGTGGAGAGGCGACAGTAGGCGGCTCCTTTTCTCTCCTGCAAGCGGCGGAGGTCATGCAAGATGCGTTTCTGCTTATTTGGCTGCTTATGGCTACTTAATTAGCTTGCAGCAGATCTGGACTATCCTGGCTCAGGCTTCGTCCTTCCCCTTTTGGGCTTGCACTTACCCTCTCTTGGGGCTTTTACTCAGTCTTTTCGACTGGCTCTACAACACCGACTTGGTGAAGGGATCATTCTTTGCGGGTTCCTCGAGTGGCTCGGTGGGCTGGTTTCCGTATTCGCAGAGGCTTCCAGTATACTTGCGTGTGAAAAGGCTTACAGCTTACACAGCACGAGTTCACAGAGCGAGTGAAGGAAAAAGGAGAGTAAACAAATGGAGTAGTACTTATACATTTCTTGAGGCTGGATCTGGCCAATGGGAACACTTGTCAACAACCTGCTTCCACCTATGGAAAAGGTGAAGCTACAATTATGCCCTTAGATGGCAAGAGCATAAACATGCCATGAGATGGGTGCATGCAGTTGTTTACCCCTTAGGAGACAGGCTGGCTCCTGAGTCCTTTGTCTTCCTCTCCTGAAAGGAGGGTGGAAAGGGGGGGACTTACGAAAACATGTTGGGTAAAGTTAGCTGGTATCTGGGGGGATAATTCTGGGCATTTGGTGCCTTCATTACAGCTGGGTGTAGGGAAACATCATGAAGTTTAATAAGGAAAAGTGCAAGGTCCTACATCTGGGGAGAAGTAACAACCTGCACCAGTACAGTACAGGGGCTGCCCTAATGCAAAGCAGCTCCACAGAAAAAGACCTTGGACAGCAAGGGTTGTTGTGGCCAAAGTGAAGAACTTGGCACTTGGACTTTTTGAATGCCATCGTTTTGGACTGTGCTGAAGTGAATCCAGCGGAGAGCCATGAGGATGATTAGGGGACTAGAGCATCTCCCCTATGAAAAGACACTGAAATCCCTAGGGCTATTTAGTCTTGAGAAGAGAAGACTGACAGGAGATCTGATCAACGTATATAAATATCTGAGGGGTGGGTGTCGAGTGGAGGGGTCCAGGCCCTTTTTAGTCATTCACAGTGATAAGACAAGGAATAACGGTTTGAAAATTAAACAGACAAGATTTCACCTCAACATGAAGGGAAACTTCTTTAGAATGAGGGTAACTGGAACAGGCTGCCCAGGGAGATTGTGGAGTCTCCTTTTCTGGAGACTTTCAAAACCCACCTGGATGCATTCCTGTGCGGACTATCCTAAGTAATCCTGCTCTGGCAGGGGAGTTGGACCAAATATCTCTTGAGGTTCCTTTCAGCCTCCTATATACTGTGATACTGTGATTATGACTAGCCCAGGACCTCCATGAATTCTTGACACAGACTATTGCTATAGTTACTAATACATAATAATTTGTGTAATGACTAATAAAAATATGAATAACTTTATTAACCAAAATTCCCATGGAAAATATCTATAAAACCTACTTACTGATTCCAAATTTTTGACTGTGGAAAGATACCGCACAAACAGGAACATGTAACAATTTAAACAATATTAGTATAAAACAGAAACAATAACCAGTAATTTAAACTATCAAGACAAAAACTTCAGCAACATGCCAGCTTTGCCCACAAAGGGGAGCTCTAGAATTCACCCAACAGAGCAGCTAGGGCAACAGAAGCTTTTAACAGAGGCTTATAAAAGTCAGCTTTTCTGAGTTACTCACTGAAAATCGTTTTAGTCCAGTATATTCGGTTATTGTGTTTATAATCCCAAGAATATGGGGCACATTTGAATTCATTGGTATAGCTGCCCTGCAAATAGAGGAAAAGGAATAATTAACTGCCTTCTTTGGTCTTTCAAAGGACCTCTTTGTGGTAGGGTTGGTAGATGTTAAAGACCAACAAATACAAATTGCCACTGCAACAGTGTACCAGAAGCAATGTCACAACGACTGGGACTCTGTGACACCCATCAATAAACTAATTTGACAACTAGAGAGACGAAAGGTGATCACTAGGACTCACCCTTCAATACCCCTATATATCCAGTAAGGAAGTCTAATGATGAATGGAGACTGATGGTGAACTACTGTGTTCTGAATGAGGTCACACCAACAAGAAGCTACCTTGAAGGTGATTGGTACTTAAACACAGCTTCTCTGGTCACACCAACTACCAGTGCTGGGCTGGATGTTCAAAAAGAGAGTCTCCTCTACACATCTTGCCACTGATGACACACGGAGCAAGTGGATCACATTGATAATGCAACAGACTTTAATAGGGAGCCCAAATTGCCCAGGAAATTTAGAAGTCATCACAAACTGGCCAGAAGGAAGATATTTTGGGATATCACCAGAAGAGATGGAGGTGACATATGCAGAAAAGGCCATACAATAAATTGTCAAATAATGAAAAGCCATATGCCTTGTTTACTGGTGGGCCTTGCTGCATTGTGGGAAGGCAGAGAAAGTGGAAGGCTGCTGTGTGGAGTCCCACCTGGCAGATTGCAAAGGCTGCTGAGGGAGAGGGTGCATGAAGTCAGTTTGCAGAGTTGAAAGCCATCCAACAGGATTTGGATATTGCTGATCGAGAAAAACGGCCAGTGCTCTGTCTCTATACAGAATCTTAGATGGTGGCAAATGCCTGTAGCAGTGAAAGAGACTTAACTGGCAACACAGAGGTAAATGCATCTGGGCAGCTGAACTGTGGCACGATATTGTCACTTGGACAGAGAACTTGGTGGTCAAAATATGTCTTGTGGATGCCCATGTGCCCCAGAGCTGAGCCACTGGAGAACACACAACCAGAACATAGATGTGCTGGTTTGAGGCCAGCCAGAACATCTCTTGCCCCGAAAGGGACAAAAGAATGACACACACAAACGGATTGGAGAGTGATGGAAAAGTTTAAATGGAAAAGCAAATTGGTGAAGCTACAGAAAACTACAAACTACAAAGCATAGTGGAAAAAAACATCCTAAGGCATACAGAACCCCCTCACAGAATTCCCAAAAGCTTCCCAATCCTCCCTTCCTCCCTCCTGAGGGTCTACCCAAACCCTCAGGGCTCTTCCTTCCACCCCCCCTCCCACTGCTAGGCAAGTCTCAGGCTGGCCAGGTCTGAGACTGCCCCCCTCCTCCATTCTCCTCCTGGCATTAGGCCTAGCCAGGCCTAAGAGTCCTGAGATACTCCCCCGGCATTACCCGATAAGAGAGGACATGTCCCATGGGAGCAGAGAGGGAAGAAAGAGGAAGAGAATGACTCTGCAGATGGCTTTATAGGGCGTAGGATTTATGGGTAGAAATATGTCATTTTCTGTGTCCACCCCCTTTGGGCGGGCACCCAGGACACCAGAGGTGTATCTCATGCGGCAGTGGCAGGGGGCACCCAGCCCAAACTGCCACAATAGATCAAGCTGCTAAAATTACAGTGGCTCAAGTAGATCAGGACTGACAACATAAAGGTGAATTATTCCTAGCTCAATAGGCCCACAATGCCTCAGGCCATCAAGAAAGAGATGAAACATGTAGACAGGTTTGAGATCAAGGGGTGGACTTAACCATGGACACTATAGCACAGGTTATCCATGAATGTGAAACGTGTGCTGCAATCAAACGGGCCAAGCAGATAAAGCCTTTATGGCCTGGGGGGCAATGGATGAAATACAAATATGGGGAAACCTGGAAAATTGATTACATCACACTGCTACAAACCCTCCAAAACAAACGCTATGTGGTTACAAAAGTAGAAGCAACCACTGGATGGCTGGAAACACATGCAGTTCCACGTGCCACTGGTTGAAACACCATCCTAGGCCTTGAAAAACAAGTGCTATAGTAACAAAACACTCCAGAAAGAATTGAGTCAGATAACGGAACTCGTTTTCAAAGCAGCCTCATAGACACTTGGGCCAAGGAGCACAGAATGAAGTGGGTATATCACACCCCGTACCAGGCTGAGAAAGTTACACGTTTCAATGGCCTGCTAAAAAACATTCTGAAAGTAAAGGGAGGAGGGACCTTCAAAAACAGGAATGCACATTTAGCACAAGCCACTTGGTTGGTTAACATCAGAGGATCTACTAACTGAGACAATTTTGCCCAATCCAAGCTGCCACATGCTGTAGAAAGTGACAAAGTTCCTGTGGTACACATAAAGAATATCCTGGGGAAGAGAGTTTGGGTTAGTGTTTGTGGTGGATTGAAATTACCCCCCAACAAATTGGAGAATTATCCCCAAAATAAATTCTCAGACTCGCTCAGTTGGTTTGGAAGCAGAATGAAACACTCTCTGCCTTTGTTTCCTCCCTTTCTTATCTCTTGGTAAGGTGGGAAATGAGGGAGTTACCTTTGCTCTCACTCTAAAATCATAACACTTTCAATGAATTGATTAAGTTCTGTTGATATTCTGTATAGACATTTCCTTTGATTTGTGCTACATATTTTCTTATTAAATTTTCCTATGATTTATTTATGATAGTCTTATGCATATAAAATCTGTGATCAGAAGTTCACATTGCAATGACCGAACTGGCATTCCTGGAAAAGTTCACAGCAATGATTCACACAAGTGATTCAGTCTCAGCAATGCCCTTTTCTCCTCTGAAGTGAATCCTTGGCATCCTGTGTTTGCTCAGAGAGGCACTGACTACTTAAATCTTCACCTTGTGATTTTTTTAGGTCTGTGAGAAGCGTGTAAATGGCTGAACAATCATTTTAAAATTTAGAATGCTGAAACATGCTGTTATTTACCTGTACTATTTGTAAACATATATTCAAGACATTTGAGAAATATTTGCTTGTGTGCATGGGTGTGACTGGATGGGTGTTCAAACTGAATCTTTTAGGTTATATGCAGCATCTCTCCAAGCATTTAAAAATATGCTGGATGTTGGTTTGCTCGTGCTCTAATTAAGCAAGAGAAATGACAATCCAGCACAGACAGGGTATTATTTACTAGCTGCTGAACACTTGCAAGTGTTTTATCAGTGAGTCAGAGCTCAGTGTGTAAGTGCAGACAAAGCAGACGACTGTCTGGGCAGCACACCACGGGGGGTGTGAAATAGTACGGAAATGTCTCTTCATGCTGCATCCACAAGTTCTTAAAGCTTAGCAGCATTAATGGAAGAATTTGAATGTGTGTAGGATCTTAGGGAGAAAAGAGGTCAAAGTGTTTCAGAAAACATAGGAACAACAAACCATTGTTCTATGACTTTCAGACCTGCTTTCCACTCATTCTATGATTGTCTGAGGCCTAGGCCCTGACCTTCATAGGAGAGAATTTTGCTTTTCTTGTAAGCTCCTTTTAACTGACCAAGACAATGCCATAGTCAGAGGTGGTTGTCTATGACAGACTTTTGAAGGATATTCTGTCTCTGATGATATTGCTATATTTTTGACAGATCTTATCCTTTTTACCTCTCAGCTCATAAAGCAGATAAAGCAGATATGACTCGTCTGTGTCTTACAAGGTTTTGGGGGAGGCGCAGGAGGGAGAGAAACTGCCAGTACTAGAACTGAACTCTACAGGTACCACATGGTTCAGCTACAGTACCTACAGGTACATCTCATTAGCCAATAGCAAATTCATGACAAGGGTTGCAAGATAATTTGACTCACAGCCAGTCAAAAGCAGAAAGATTCATGTGTAGATACTGAGGTTCTCTTAAGAAATGCTGTGGACTAGCTCCAATCTCATCCTACAATGCTGTATTGGGATCTCAAGGTCAGCACTTCCACCTCTCAATTTTTAACCATTCTAAGAGCTCCTTTCCTTTTGGATCTCTGTAGTACATACATATGTCTGAAAGACGCTGACCACAAAAGAATTTTGGTATGCACTTTGTCATATCATAAGATTGTAGTGTCACAGGATAATTCAGGTTAGAAGGGACATCGGGACATCATGTAGTCCAAATTCCAGCTCAGACTAGCATCAGCTATGAAGAATTTCTATTGAGAGAGAAAGCTTTTCAGTGGCATCCACAGATTCTGGATTGTGGATGACAATGCTGTGATGTGCTGAATTCCATAAAACAGAATTCAGAAGGTCCACAAATTGGAAGAAACTGGTAAGAAGTACACAGAAAATCTTAAAGGTTCATGCTCTTTTGTTAAAACGCTTATTAAGGATGAGGAATACAGAATTCAGTGTTTAGATTTTTAGACTTTTCTGTCACTTCAGGGCTTAATTACACATAAGAGTAGACACACATTTTAAACTCATGTTCTGCTCAGCTTTTTTTTTTTTTTTTTTTGGAATAAAAAGCAAAACAAAACCTACCACATGAAAAAAGCTCCAAATTTTTTACATATCATTTACAAATCTGTAGGTTTTTTATTTATTCATATTAAAATAAGAAAGTGGATGAAGAAAAAAATTTCAATATTTAGTTTCATTTCATATTGCAAACATATTTTATCTATAGACTTCCACTGTCTCTAATGTAAATAAAGATAAAACTAATAAATAAATTAAGCTATCCTAGAATAGGTAAAAAGGCTTCAGTTAATTCTTAACATAACTCAGTTGACTTTGGTACAGGTTGCACTGGAGATGAAACTGGCTGGACATTTATAATGCAAACATGGACTTAAAAACCAAAAAGTTTATAATGCAAACACTCTTGGAAGGTTGGTTTGGAAGGATACGTATCCTCTCATAATATTTGATTAGGTACTGTTTCAAATGTGAATTTACAACATTGTCATCTTTGCAATCTAGAACTGTTTCAAGGTTCCATAATTTTGTTTCAATTTGTGGTGATACATTCACCAGAAGATAAATAAATGCAAATAAAGGAAGCAAGAAAGAGACATGTGTGATGTAAGAGATCAAAGTGGTTGGGGAAAGAGTGAAGAAGAAAGAAGGGGAGGGGGGAAAGCTATAGTATAGAAGATAAGGTAGAGCAAAAAGGCATATAAAACTGTTTTTCTGTCTCATTCACATCAACACATGATTTTCCCTTGTATTATAACTTCAAAGGCTTTAATACATCTTTTTTTTTTTTTTTTCCTTTAAAGCTCAATTACTTCCATCATTTCTTTTGGTGCATGTGTACAGCTTTCATTAGAGTTCACACCGGAGACATATTTTCTTGACATTTGGCCAGGTCTTTTCTTTGTTTGTTTGTTTTAATTTGTTTGTTCCCATATCTTCCAAGGTTGTTCAAGATTAACCTAACAACAGGGTGTGAATCATCTCACCAAATTACATAGGTTTCATTCCACAGGATGGGCTATCTAGGATGCATTGAATATGAAATTGTCACTAATAACCAACTCAATTCCGAAAAGATAATAAAGAAAAAAAATGATAGCCGTAATCCTAGCAATACATAAATCTTGGCACAAGAAGAAATCTGAGATCATCCCATGACTTTGTCAATCCCTGGGGCAAAATAGCCTGGCTCCAGCTCTTATTCTTGCCCTGCAAGTCCTCTTAAAAATGGATGTAAGTGGAAGACATAAGCACAAGTCAGCAAGAAGGAAAAATGTCTAAGGCATTTAAGGATTGAAAAGGAAACCAGCACAACTGCATCTGTTCTGGGAGGAAGCCAAAATGTCCTGGTGTTTTGTTACAGTGACAAAATAGTGATGAGAAGAAAATGTCATCAGATTACGCTACTACCAAAGAACTACAGGGAATTACAGGCCAGTCAGTCTCACCTCTGTGCCTTGTAAAATCATGGAGCAGATTCTCCTGGAGGCACTAGTGAGACAGAAGAATAGTGAAGACGTGATTGGGTACAGTCAGCATGGCTTCACCAAGGGCAAATCCTGCCTGACAAAACTGGTGGCCTTCTATGAACAGGTGACAGCATTAATAGATGAGGGGCGAGCAACTGATGTCATTTACCTGGACCTGAACAAAGTCTTTGACACTGTCCCTCACCACATCCTAGTCTCCAAACTGGTGACACATGGGTTTGATAGGTGCACCACGTGATGGATAAAGAACTGGCTTGATGGCCGCACCCAAAGAGTGGCTGTCAATAGCTCCATGTCCCAGTGGAAGCCAGTGATAAGCGGAGTCCCTCAGGGATCAGTCTTGTTCAACAGCTTTGTTGGTGACATGGAGAGTGGCATTGAGTGCACCCTCAGCAAGTTTGCTGATGACACCAAGCTGTGTGGTGCAGCAGACACGCTGGAGGGAAGGGATGCCATCCAGAGGGACCTTGACAGGCTGGAGAGGTGGCCACAAGCCAACCTCATGAGGTTCAACAAGACCAAGAGCAGGGTCCTGCATGTGGGTCGAGGCAATCCCAAGCACAATACAGGCTGGGCAGTGACTGGCTAGAAAGCAGCCCTGAGGAGAGGGACTTGGGGGAGCTAGTGGACAAGAAGCTCAACATGAGCTGTCAATGTGTACTCGCAGCCCAGAAAGCCAACCCAGATCCTGGGCTGCATCTGGAGAAGTGTGGTCAGCAGGTCAAGGGAGGTGATTCTCCCCCTCTACTCAGCTCTAGTGAGACTCCATCTGGAGTACTGCATCCAGTTCTGGAGCCCCTATTACAAGAGGGATATAGACATGCTGGAATGTGTCCAGAGAAGGGCCACCAGGATGATCAGAGGGCTGGTGCACCTCTCCTATGAGGACAGAGTGAAAGAGTTGGAGGTGTTCAATCTGGAGAAAAGAAGGCTCTGAGGTGACCTGTAGAGAAATGTCTAGAAGATAAATGACCATGAGCTCCACAAACCATCCTTTTGTCTAAGCTAACTATAAGTAGGCTGACATGTCCTTGAGAGGCTGATAAGAGAAAGCTTTGCAAGCAATAAACAGGAGACGAAGCCAGGTGTTGAAGATGCAAAGCAGGAAAACATTGCTCATATCATATTCCAATCAGCATACAGCAATGGGCGCACGAACAATGTATTTTAGCCAGTAGTGAACTAATATTATTTGCGTGGACAGCACATAATACTATAAAAGCCTGTGTCTTTTAGCAATAAATGAGCAAGGTCCTGAACTCATATTGGGTCTGTGTCTTGACTCTGTCTGAGCAAGATTTTAACTCATATTGAGTCTGTGTCTTCACTCTGGTCAATCTCCTACAGTGACCTTATTGTGGCTTTCCAGTATCTGAAGGGGGCCTACAAGAAAGCTGGGGAGGGACTTTTTAGGATATCAGGTAGTGATAGGACTGGGGGAATGGAATGAAGTTGGAAGTGGGGAGATTCAGGCTGGACATGAGGAAGAAGTTCTTCATCATGAGAGTGGTGAGAGCTTGGAATGGGTTGTCCAGGGAGGTGGTTGAGGCCCCGTCCCTGGAGGTGTTTAAGGCCAGGCTGGATGAGGCTCTGGCCAGCCTCATCTAGTGTGGGGTGTCCCTGCCCATGGCAGGGTGGTTGGAACTAGATGATCCTTGTGGTCCCTTCCAACTCTGACTGATTCTATGATTCTATGTCACAAGTAATGAAATGAAACTGGAGAGGATATTAAGTCACATGCTTATTACATTCTTAAGTGGTCCTTCTCAAATTATGCTGGTTTCTATCTATAGATTGGTATGTTAATTT
The DNA here is from genome assembly GCF_027791375.1 of Indicator indicator. NCBI lineage: Eukaryota > Metazoa > Chordata > Aves > Piciformes > Indicatoridae > Indicator > Indicator indicator. The sequence goes on along the minus strand of NC_072053.1, from coordinate 9,670,661 downwards.
CAGAGTTCTAATCAACAGCACTAGAAATCACACTTACAGCATCGTGTCTTCAAACAGAACTTCTTATTGCTGTTTCCCTGGAGAAAGTAGCTCTATTTTAGTATGTGTATATGTGTATGTGTATGAGTGCATGTACACATGTCCATATATGTGTGCACATTTGGCTGGGTTAGAGTTAGTAGGGAAGTGTTTTCTCAATATTTCTAAACACTTTCAACATTTTCACACATATAGGACACACAAACACATTATAAAATGAGGCTATGAAAAGGAATAACATAAGTATGATATGGTAGGCAAACCTTATTCAATGAAAAGTGAATTTAGGTCTAACTACCAGATGGCAGAGCTGAACACAGAAAATCCATATGTGTGATGGCAGCTAGGGACAGCAGTTGACATACTTGCTTTTACAGCCAAATGCCTCAAGCAGATGCAGAGTTTTACACTTTAACATTACAATATGCCACTAAAACCTGGGAGAAGAGTTACATTCAGGAATCAAAGGGAAATTAAAGGGACAATGCTGAATTCTGCCCTCTTATTATCACATGTAAAGGGATGAATGAGTAAAAGACACGTTTTGGTTCTTTTCCTTTTTCTCAAGTACTAAATAATTATTTCACCTCATAATCAAAGCAGGGCAATAAGTAAAGAGGGAAAGATGATGGTCAAATACAACACTGCTGTGTTTTTTTTTCATTGTGCTGACATACTGTTTAAACAATGCCCAAGTTCCTTCACATTTAAATGACAACAGCTCTTGGGAGTTTGTGAGTGAATAAATATATATGAGATGAAGATCCTTAAATATCTTTTGGAACTTGATAATGCAGTTTCTGTGTTACTCTTTGTTTTTTTTAAATTATTATTGTTGTTGTTATTATAATTATTGTTATTTATTTAATTATTGCTGTTGCTATTATTATTATTTCTGTATCCATTGCAAGAAAAGAAAAATTACCTCATGTGCTTAGTTCTGAAGTACAAAAGTTTAATTAATTTATGTGTGGAACACATTTCTGTTTAATCTAAGAGTAGTATCTTGTCCAGATTATTGTCTACTTTTAAGATCAGACATAAGTTTCCTGTATGTTTTTTGAAAACTAGTTTGGAATCCTAGCATATTTTAAGACTGTAATAAGACTTCTTTTTTTTTTTTTTTTTTTTTTTTCCCTAGGACTAGGATTTCATCCTTAATCTCTTTGTACCTCTATTCTTTCCTCACAGACTTTTTTTCCTTGTCTGCTTTGATTGTAAGCTTTTAAGTACAGAGACTGTCTTCTATTATGTGTATCTACTGAAACTAATACACCATAGCTGAAATTCTGGTTAGAGTCCTCAAGCACTATTTAAGCAATAATAATGCAGCAGTTGTAATCAGCATTTCTAAGAATACTTTCAGATATCTTCATCTCAGAGAGTGCACTTAGCAAGTCTGTGGGTGACACCAAACTGTCTGGTCTGGCTGGCATACTAGAGCGAAAGGATGCTGTCCAGATGAGCTTACACAGGCTCAAGAGGTCATCCCAAACCAATATCATGGAGTTCAAAAAAAGACAAGTGCAAGGTCCTACACCTGGGCCAGGGCAATCCTAAGCATAAATACAGGCTGGGCAATTAATAGCTCGAGAACAGTTTTAAGGAGAAGGAATTAGGGGCATCATCTGACAGAAAAACTCAACATGAGCTGGCAGTGTGTGTTTTCAAACCAGAAGGAAGACTGTACCTGAAAGGGACCTGAAAGAAAGCTGTAGAGGGACTTTTCACATGGGCTTGTAGTGATAGGACAAGAGGGAATGGATTTAAGTTTGTGGGGGGAAGATTTAAATTAGATAGGAGGAAGAAATTAATTACGGAACGGGTGGGGAGACCCTGGAACAGATTACCCAGGAAAGCTGTAGATGGCTCCGCTGAAGAGGTGTTCAAGGCCAGGTTGGATGAGGCCTTCAGCAACCTGGTGTAGTGGAAGATGTTCCTGTCAATGCCAAGGAGGTTGGAACTAGATGATTTTTAAGGTCACTTCCAATACAAACCGTTCTGTAAACCTATGAATCTTGACTAAAATTTTTGTCTGGTACAATTCACTCATCTTTTTACTTTCTCATTTCTGTCAGCCAGTTTCTTGATCCCACTTAAAAAGTGTGTGTAGAGTTGCACAAAACATATCTATGAATATGAATCCTTGGACCTCCGATCTTAATAGGTGGCTGTTGTTTGTTTTGTTTTGTTTTGTTTTTTCTCAACACAGCAAGTGGTTTCTTGGGGAAAGGAATTCAGTGCAAGCTGAGTTTTTGTTGGTTCAATTAAAAAAAAAAAAAAGGGCAAATAAATCTGCTGGGCTTTCCAAAGAAAAAGAATGAGAAGCCAGAATCTACTTGTTCAGTATTGGACATGAGGCAAATGCAATGGGCCACTGTGTGACTTGGGTGATTATTTCTCCATGCACTTGTGCACTTTCATGTAAGACAAGGAATATTACTAGAGAGTTCTGTGTCTGAATTTCTCTTCACTAAATGATAGTATAAAATGGGAATTTGCCTTGGTTTTATTGAGAGACAATTCTTAGGACAGCTTTTGATACACTGCATACTTCATTTGTACTTCTAGTTTATGTTGGCATTGGTTTTAAGGTGCAAAAGTATTTTAATATGAGGTTATTGTAAACAGGAAGAAGTTTGGAATTTGTAGGGATTCACATGCTTTCTGAGAAGCTGAGAAAAAGGAAGCAACTTAATGATTGAAATATTTACATATGACCACAAGAAAGTATCAACTGAGTGTTCCCCTCACTATTCTCAATCTGGATACAAAGGATAAATCACATTTCAGATAAAGAATGGTGCTTATTTCTCTGCAATGATCACTAAGAGAAACCAAAATAATTAGTTCAGCTGAATGTCTGAGCTTTGGATGATGAAACTTTATCTTAGGGTCTTTTAGACCAGGTCATAAGACACTGCATTCTCGGGCCATAATTTCAGTTTTTAAACACATCTTTCCATTGGTTTTGAAAGGGAGCTCCTAAAGAAATCAATGTCATGCTATTTCCCTTGTACATGAGTATGCTCTTTAACAAAGCGAGGTGTGTAAATCCAGAGACTGGATGGATTACCATAGTAACAAAGATGTGCTGACTAACTAAAAAATGTTATCTACCTTCAGACTTAATATTTTAGGAAAGTAGTTCCTGTATTAGTTTTTTGATTAAATAAACAATGAGGATACAATTTAACTTTTAATATTGTCAAGTGGCTTTCCACCAAAATTTAAAAGAAACAGTTTCTGTTTCCTCTTCTATGACATTTACCTGTGGAAATGCTAAAAATGCAATCCATGCTGCTACCTTAGCATGGTGCTAACTTACGAAAGAACTGATGGGTGAGTTTAACTTTACATCCTATTATAGGCTTTGTAATATTCTGGATTAGGGGTGTTGTAAAAACAAAGGAAAATAAATAAGAGAAGACATACTATCAAAGATATTCCACTTCTTGCTCAAAAAAGAAAATTCTTCATGTCATGTTCTACAAGTGCTTCAGCGGGAAGTTTAGCCATGTTTGGTTTTCTACTAAGTTTCTGGATGCTATTTAGAGTAAAATTAGAGGTCTAATTGAATGAGGTTTGATAGAATACCTGCAGATCAGTTTTGATGGGAATGCAAATATGTAATCCAAACAATAATACACACCCTTTTACATTCACAATATATAATCACTTTGTTTGTATCTCTAGTAGAAGTTTCACTGAAATACATACTTCCCAAGGAACCTGAGAGCATAAGACCAGAGGTTTGTATTGGAGCCTACGGAACTCTAGAAACAAAACAAAACAAAACAAAACAAAACAAAACAAAACAAAACAAAACAAAACAAAACAAAACAAAAGACAAAACAAGACAAAACAAAACAAAACAAGACCACAAGAAAAACAAAGTAACACTCATCAACCAAATATATATTCTTTGTCTGAGAACTATCAAAGTAATTTACATGATAATTTAGAAAGTCATTCTTATTTTCTTTCTACTCTTGCTATGCTGTTCACTGATAAACATTGGATTATAATTGCTTTATACTAGGGAGAAAAAGGAAGGAAATGGAAAGTGTAGAAAGAAGAAGAGAGGCAGAGAGAAATACGAAATAAAATGGATTCATTATTCCCAGTTATTTAGATTATTCATTACTTGGTGACTGATTTTGTAGACTCTTCTGTATGTGAATAAAACTTAGTAAAACTCACACTGACCATAACTTTTATGTCTTGGATGCCAAAATCTACTTTACAGGAATGACAGAGAAAGAAAAAGAAGCAAATCCAGAAGTTCTTGGTAGGGTCATCTAAAGATGTAGAATAGCCAAATGCAAGGAGAAATCACCACATTGATTCTATAAAAACATCTTATCGATCTTATATAATCATTTGTATTCTGCCCAGCCCTGCATTGCATGCATTCCTGGCCACATCATGACAGCTGCATGTTTCTTGGTTGATTGTAAATCCTCAGCAGTGATAAAAGGGATTTTTGATAAGGTAATAACTGACCTATCTCTGGACCTTCAATCATGTCCTCTGACAATGGACTACAAGGAGAGTAAGATATTTGGATATATTATGATTTTCCAAAATTACTTCATTAAACTGTCTAGTATTTCTGGCCTAAAGTCTTTGCAACAGTGTAAGTGACTCTTGGAAGATCATATAAAATAGTCTTTTTGTAATTTCTGCTGGATGTCTATCTTTACTATAGTAAGGTTTAACGTAAGTGAAAATTTCACTTGTTATGGGGATTGGGTGAGAGTGATATGATCATCAGGATTAAATTCCATATTAAAGGAATCACCGCTTTCTCCATTTGACAACTTCCTGGACAAACTCAGAGGGATTTTGGTGGTAATGGCAACCTGGTCTCCTTGCCTAGGCTGCCCCCTATTTCAGTCTCAGCTCTGTTTTGTTTACCATGTCTCAAGAATAAAGAGACTACAAGAAGAAAATTCAGTTACTTGTGCCCTCAATCATGCTTACAAGTAAAAGAAAGCAGAATAATAGAGTTGGTTGTAATGTGGTCCATTAAGTGTTTCTCCTTCACATTGTATATCTGTAAAGATTTCTATTTCCCAGAGATACATATAGGAATTCATAGTATAATGTGGGTTACTGAGATGAAGTAAGAGTAGAGTCAATATGACTGATCTGAGGAACTTTCCTTTGTATGATCTATTTTTTATTATTACTTTTTGTTTTCTAGTGAGAGTATGGTGTAAAAATTATATACGTAAACTCATGTATTACTCTGTACTATATTTTCATAGCTCCCTTGACATTCCTGGCTGTGAAGGACAAAAAGGCCATCTAGTCTGAAACCTTATACCATGTGGGTAATAGAGTTTCTGCTACAGATTTTTGTGCTAACTGAAACAAATTAGAAAGAGGAAAAATGGCCAAGAAGCTGTTGGTGTCAAACCTGGAGAAAGTGTCTTAGTTATTGCTTCTTCCTACACCTCCTGGTGAAGGTCATTCAACCATTCATTTCCTAAAGTACTTGTTTACATTATGCAGACATTCAAAGTCTTGAGAAATTATGTAAAAGCTATATATTTAAAAGGCACTGCTAATTGTGAAGTAAATTGATTTTATGGGGTATAATACTCAGAATTGTTAACCTAATCCTAGACTCATTAGATTGTCCCTGAAATCAGTTTAATTATACTTGGAAAAAAAAAAGTATAGTCCACAGGCCTTCAGAATACAAACTAATATGTTCAGAAAGTAAATTAAATTATTTGTAGATAGTTAACTTAATTCAGTATGCAGCTGAGCTTCTGAAACAATACTAAGGTATCTGAGAATTTGTTAGAGGGATACAAGATGAACAGCTCAGAGGAACCTATAAATATTTAGTGGCATAGGAAAATATGTAGTTTAGATGCAAAAATAATATATATAAAAATAAAATTAATTTGCTATTCTTGCAGGCTATTGTGATTCTGATTGTTAATAGTCAATCTTAATTAATAGGAAGCCATATTTATACTACTCTAATAATTAATATTATCTGATGAATATTAACTGATGTTAATCCAATTTTAATGAAGGGCATTTACCAGCTACTGTATTGGTTAAACTTCTTATAGTAGCTTTGGATTTTGTGGATACATTTTTTATTTCAAAAATTTCTCCTCAAACCTGAACAATCTTTCATCAGTTGTGTTGTTCCATAGGACCAACTTTCTGTTTTCCTCTATGAGTGAATGCCATGGGAAAGTAAATGAAGAAGATTTTGTAATCAGCTTTCCATGAAAAACTCACAAATCTTTGACCTTGCTTTTTCATTCCAGTGATGTTTAGTTCTTGTGCATTTTTAACTCTTCATAACTTTATTTTTAAAATCAGTCAATAAATAAAGAATTGCAATTATAATTGTTAGTGTTACCAATATAATGTTTTACCATTGGAAACTGAATTCCCCATACCTTTAGGCATACATTAAGTATTTTATTTGGTATGTAATCTAATAATTTAGAACTGGCTAATATTTTGTGAATATAGCATCCCAGAAACTTTAATATTTCAATGAAAAATTTATGATGCATAGTACCTAATCATATTTAATCTCTTGTTTCTGTTTGTAATGAACCTCTTTAGAGTCCTGAAAATATGAAAACTATAAAGCCTTATTTTTACATTTTTTCCCATTTTTTCCATTGCATCTGTGTTTATTATTCTTGCCTATAAATAATTGTAAACAATTTGCATTAGAGCAATATGTGGGGAGATAAAAACAAAATAAAACAAAAACAAATAAACAAAAACAAAACAAAAAACCCAAACAAAAAAAACCCAAACAAACAACAAAACTCACCCTGAATTCTAAGTGCATGATTATAAGTCAGGGTGAATCAGAGTTATAGAGTACTGCAGCCTCTTTATATTCTAAGTGTCTTAATAGTTTCTGATGAGGTAAAAAAAGAAAATATAACATTCTCTGCTCTGAACAACCCAGTCAAAACTGCTTTTTATGAAATGTCCTAAGGCTGTCAAAAAGGACCTTGGCCGACATCTGGAGTAAGCCATTATCCTGGCAATAGTTTGGAATATCCCAGGATGGTATGTATAAGCATATCCCTGGATAGTAGAAGTTATCATATGGCTTAGTAGCACAACTTGTAGATTTTGGATCGTGTTCATGATAACAGATTTTTCTAACAAGTAACTTGCCAAAGGCTTGATATAAAAAGTACTTATGCCTAATGTCTGTCATTCTGTCTGTGCCAGTTCATTCTTCCTGGGCTGGACTGGATCCACTCTGGCACCTGAAATGGAGTAAACAAAATCACTAGCTACTGAAGACATTGATGTGACCTGTGTTATTTTAACATGTAGTTGCCATAATGATGGTGACTTGATGTACGATGTTATGGTTCACCACTGGTCTGAGATTGTCTTACATTTCTATAGACCTGCTCATCTCAAAACTGTTTCAAAATGACTTATAATTTGAATGTATCATGAAGTTATTATCTCTGTGAAAGAACATAGCTGTTGGTAAGACTTGATTTGATCTACAGATATAAAGGTATGCTGAATTTTAAAGCATTTGTTTGTATGCTCTAAAGCACTTACAGTCATGCACAAAACTAGGAAGTAAGTACTCTCTTACATTTGAAAATATACCAGAGCAATGAATTGGCAAACAAAAGAACTTCTGACTAGACTGTGAGAAACTTTATCTTTGTTGGAGAGGAATAGTTTGACAAAGCCATAGATCTCTCTTTATTTCAGAGATTTAAAAGTTATTTTTGTGGTCTATTGGAAACATCTAATGTTTTTATATCCCTCAGAATGGGATGTCTTGGAGTCTGTCAGTTCACTTAAATTAGGAAAGGTCTTTGTAAAGATCTTAAGGTCATAGTATAGCCTTCTATAAATTTTGGTAGTCTAAATATGGAATAAAAGCGGCAGAAAGGAAAAAAAATCATGCTTTTTCTCATTATGCTGATTTGTAGAGCGTTCAGTGATATTCTTCAAGAAATAAAGTGCTTCTTTACCTGAGAAGAGATCATGGCTGTCTTCCAAGTAAAGAACATTCTGTTTTTTTCTCTTCTTTTATTATAGAATTAGTATAAATAAAAGAAAGGTACATCTTATTTCTACTACTTTAGGCTAGTATAATTTACATAATATGAGTGAGGCTCTATCAGCTTCCGAACTGTGGAATGCAGCACAGATTAGATCATTGTTCAAACAGAAATTCCATGTATGCTTGTGGATTCCTTAGAGATTGGTATTCATAATCTCTTGATTCTGTTTCAATAAGGTTAGGGGTTTAGCTCAATATTTTCCAGATGCAGAAAGAAACCCATGTAAAGACAATCTTATTGTCTGTAAGAGGCTGTAGATTTTTTACTCACATGGTTTCCTTTTCCTTTCTTAGTTGTCTTTCATCTTAGTGCTTTTCAGGAGAAAAAGTGAAATAATGATGTGAATTTGTGACTTATTTTTCTTTCACAGAAAGTATCTGATCTTTTTACATACAGTGAATAAAATTAAATGTAGGCGGTGCAGCCTTTTTAGTTTTTAATGTCAAACTTACACTGTCCATATTCTGACAGAATATATGATATATTAATTGTGACAGTTTAGTGAATGATTTTGCAAATTCTGTTCACCTAAATATTTCTATTAAAAATTATTTTTGGGTGCATTTACAACAAAGAAACAAAACACCTAGTGATTAAAATGCTGCTGATTTTGAAATTAATAATAAAATTTACATTGACTTCATTAAAAGCATGAGCTTATCCCATGACTTCTATATTTGTAGGTGATAAAACCTCCCTGAAACCAGATTCTGATGACCATACAACAGAGTAGAACAAATGTCTATGGATTTATGTCTTTTGGGTTTCAGTCAAAATGCTCTGTACATGGTCAAAGAAATCCTGAACTCCATAACAGGGAAAATCTCCAACAACTTCACCTGAAGTAGATTGTCATAGTACAAATGTGAAGTCTTAGTGATTTAGCTTTTCAGAGCCTTGCATTCTAATTTGGTCTGCAAATTTTACTGCTCAATATAGAATGCTCAATGTGATACTGGCCTTACTTAGCAGAAGTTCACCCCATAGAGACACAGAAATCCAGGCCATACCAGAAGTATGATCACAACTATTTGATATTTTCCATGGTATTAGATCCTCTTCAGTGATTTTTTTTTTCAGACTTCTATCATTTAGGTGAGAACTCTTTATGCCAGATAGCTGTCCAGGATTAATGGTTTGGTTTTTGTTTGCTTGTTTGATTTTTTTTTGTTTTGTTTTGTTTTGTGGTTTTGTTTGTTTTTAAATTAGAAGAGTAATTATTTTACAACTTGATCATTTTTTCAACTATGCCATATTCCTATTATTTCTTCAAGTATCTTTATAAAGCAGTGTTTTCCATATAACAAATGAGGTTACCGCCGGGAACAACTGAAATGCTATTCCAATTTCCCTTTCCCATTTGATACCAAATAAATTCAATTAAAATGTTATTTGGCAGTAGTTCCTGGTGAAACAGAACCCCAAAAATGTGACTTATTTCATATAAAGTCATCTGGAAGTTTTATAGAAAGCCTAGATGACTAATTTTCTTTAAACACATAATTAAAATTTTAGGAGGGTAAAAAAAAGACAAAGTGATACTATCCCCTTGCAAAAATGTTTTAAGCAATTCCTTGAAATATTATTGAACCAATAAAGTTTTTGACCCTCCTACTGAATAGAAGTTATAACGAAGATATATCATGCTACTTATTTACTTATACCACGCTCATCTTCTTGAAAATACCTGACTCATCTGGCAGGAATGATGAAGCTCTTCATTAAGCTGTTTGGAAGAAAAAGGAAAAAAAAAAGAGAGAGAGAACTCTAATTAAGCAACTTGATAAAAATTCTGACCCATAATAAATTAAATGAGCTATCTGTTCAGCAATAATTCCTGGTACTAAGTGAGTCTGCTGGGAACAGGTATATATGATACTGTAGACTGATAAATGCATTTATTGTTTGGAAAGCTTCAGGAGAAAACTTGGGTTGTTGTTTTTTTTTTTTTTTTTTTGTTTAGGGGGGGTTGTTTGGTTTTTGTTTGTTTTCTGTTTTTCTTGGGGTTTTGGGGGGGTTACCTTTTTTCCCCTTTCCTATTTATTATAAAAAATTCACAATTCACTGCAAAAAAACACTGAAATCTGTGGTTCTGCTAATTATTTGATTTGGTGACTTACACTTTCCTCTAAAGGGAAAATTGTAACAGAGTTTGGTTTCCCTTTTCTAAGGAAAAAGGTCCCTTTCTTCTTACACAGTGTTGTCTGTTGAAAATGTGCAAGGATTTCAGTGCTGGAGCTGAATTCATGGTCACATGAGACATACATATGACTGTAATGCCATTCACTGTCAGTCAGAAAGACAGTTCCATGCTTCCCAGAAAGTCATCCTAAAAAGTCATTGAAGGACAAGTGCTTTGACATAAACTACATTCCAGGATATTCTTCCACAGATAAATGTTGAAAGTCCCTGTATGGAAATTTGGCTGTATATTACTATCTGGTGTTTTCAAAAGCAGGGCAAAGGAAGCTGATCTACCAAAACCTAGGATAAGTAGTGGTTTTCTGACTGTTATATGTGATCTGATTTTTTTTCCCTGCATTTGCTTAGAGGACGTTTGATAGCATCCATCTTAAATACTTGAAGGGAAGTCAGCTGATGAGATGCACATTCTCACAAAACAGAGTTTGTTCTATTGTTCATCCCAATTGGGATGTAAAGATCCTATAGCTGGTGGAATGGAAAACACACAAGGTGGTATTCCTGATCTGATTTTTTCTGTAATTAAATTGTTCACCGCTCTGCTTTTACTTGATGCTGTACTGCTGTGGATATAATTTGCCTAGCTTGAAGTCTTACAAAAACTAAGAATGACAAAGAAAATGTATCTGGATTCCAATGAAGACGAATTCTCAAGTTTTCAGCAGAAGCAACATTTACAAAATAAATAAATAAATAGACAAATAAATGTTTACATATATTTATTCCTATTTGAAATTACTTTGCAATCCTCTTCACTGCTTGTTTATGTTCACCTGCATGTTCACCTGCTTATGGGTAGATTGAGATTGGGTGTTAGGAAAAAATTCTTCACCAGGAGGGCGGTGAGACACTGGAACAGGTTGCCCAGAGAGGTGATAGAAGCCCCATCCCTGAAGGTGTTTAAGTCCAGGCTGGATGTGGCTCTGGGCAACTTGATCTAGTGTGAGGTGTTCCTGCCCATGGCAGGGGGGTTGGAAGTGGGTGATCCTTGAGGTCCCTTCCAACCCTAACAATTCTATGATTCTATGATGACATAACATACTGAAGTTGAACCTTATCACGGACTACACAGCATGAGTTCAACTACTAACAAGAGGCTGGTTTATATTAAAACACTGTGGAATAGATCCAGTTATATATTTCCCCTCCACAGCTGTGAATTAACTCATTGATAAATTAAAAAAAAAATGTTGATGTGTGGTGTCATGGGGCTTTTTTACAGGAATCAGACAGGTATTTCAGGATAGAAATAATCTCTGAAAATCAAATCCTTGCAAATTCTGGTTTATATCTCTGAATAAAGAGTAAAGTAGCTTATCAAATTTGTGCTCTTTAAACAAGTTATAAGGAAAATTTCACCTATCTCTCTCCTTTTGTTTTGTTTTTTTTTAGTTCAGAAAACTGTTTTCCTCTACTTTGGGTGATATTTTATTAACTGAGTATAAACATTCCCGTGAAATATAGAGAAACAGAGAGCAAGAGCAATTTACTGGTGTATAAGAGCTGAAAGCAAAATCAACCATTAACAACAATTTAATCATAAAGAAAAGTAATGGAGTTGAAAATATTTAGGGTAGGACTCACCTCACTTAATTTTATCTGCCTAAAAGTTAGGCACCAAATTTTGGCTGAGATTCCAGACTTTCTCCACAGTCAATGGAGAAAAGCATCACTGGAGGAGGGTGATTGATCTCCTCCTCCAATCTCAGATAATTTTTTGTTGATTAGTTTATTACAGAATAATTTTGTTGTTCATCTGGAAGTGATATAATTTCTCTGCTGACAATAGAAATAAACTTGATGCTCATTTTAAACTGTGTAATACACTTTTAGTTAGACAAAAGTTAGAGGAGTGAATTCCATAATTAGTGTTTGTTTTTTATCTGATATAATATTTAACCCTGATGCTTTTTCCTTTGTTTAAATGCATAACTAACTTAATGGTTTTAACACCACATAGCTGAAGCCCTAGCTGTGGCTTTTGAGTTTCCCCAGGGAAAGGTCTCTCCTCAGGGAAGATCTTATTATTCTCTACAGCTACCTAAAATGAGGTTATAGCAAGATTAGGGTCTATCTCTTCCCCAAGTAGCAAACACTAAGACAAAAGTAAACAGCCTCAAGTTGCATCAGGGAAGATTTAGACTGGATATTAGGAAACATTTCTTCACCAAGAGGGTTGTCAAGACCGGGAGCAAACTGCCCAGGAAGTGATAGAGTCACCAGTCCTCAAAGTATTTGAAAGATGTGTTACTCAGGGACGTGGTTTACGGGTGGATTTGGCAGAGCTAGGCTTACAGTTAGACTTGATGATCTTACCCAACTTAAATATTATAATTCTGTAATTTTAAGCATTAAAACACTTTGCCAAATTTTGTCACACTTTAAACAATCTTCTTTAATTCCACTGGAAGATGTTTAATACCCAGAAATCAAGAGGTCTGTAGCTCACCCTTAGTAATATGCAAATTCAAGGAAAAGTTCTGTTGCTGTTTTCTTACACTGTAATTGATTTTAAAATCCATGATATGAATTTGTAGAATCGCTGTTGTCAGGAAGAATTATAGAATTACAGAATAGCTTGAGCTGAAATTTCACTGCATTAAAGATCATCTAGTTCCAACCCCTGTGCCATGGGCAGGGATACTTTCCACTAGACTGAGTTACTCAATGCCCTGTTTAACTTGGCCTTGACCACTTACAAGAATGGGGAATCCACTGCTTCTCTGGGCAACCTATTCCAATGCCTTCCACCCTCAGATCAAAGAATTTCTTCTTTATATCTAATTTAAATCTACCCTTTTTCAATTTGAAACAATTATTCCTCTTCATATCACTATACCCACTGACAGAAAGACCCTCTTAATTTTTCCTGTAGGCTCCCTTTAAGTACTGGGAGACTGCACAGGCTGTCCCCAGAGCCTTGTCTTCTCCAGGCTGAACAACCTCAACTTTTTCACACTGTCCTCACATGGATGGTGCATCCACCTGAGAAACACAGATTCACAAAGATTCACAGATTGCATTTGGGTTGGAAAGGACCCTCAAAGGTCATCTTGTCCAAATCCCTGCAGTGAGTGGGGGACACCTCCAACTAGATCAGGATGTCCAGGGCCAAGATCAAGTTTGATCTTTAGCTTTTATTTGGTTAATAATTCTGCCATATTTTCCTTTTGTGACAGGAACATCATTCCTCCACACCTCAGCACCAGGATTTTGGATATTGCCAAAGAAGGCACTTTGCTTAGGATCAGACGACCATGCTGAATCACTCTAGGTAACTCTATGCCAAAAATTCCTACTTCTTAATGCATATTTGAACTATTTTCCATTTTCTAGATGCATACATTTTTAGGGTTTCTAAATCAAGTTTTTATCTATAAGCTTACTCAAGTCATTTGTTCCCTAAAAGCTGACAACTAGTAAAACAAAATAGACATAATGAAAACAATTTGACCAGTGACTTCTACATTATAATAATGCTTCCCTACCTCCATTCTGTCAATTAATCTAACACTGACAAAAGATGAAATCACAGTAAACTAAGCAACTGAAAAGCTTATAAGTCCAGAAGAAAATCTGATCAATAGAGGAAATCTAATAGATACAACTGTGCACTAAGAAAAGCAGACACACACACATATATAGTGAGGACAGCATCTTGCTTCAGATCCCACACTTCCAGGAGTGATGAGGCTGATCTGCTGCTCTTTATGGTTTCAGCAGACCTCCTCACACATCTTTCTTGAAAGTCAGAACCTCAGGTTACATAGCTAAACCCCACAGCTACCTCTAATGTCCATTGCAATCTAAGAAAATGAGCCACACTTGAGCAGGTTTTAAGCCGCATGTAACTGGATAACATCAGGTTGACCATCCATTATGTAAAGCAGTAGTGAGACAAGCCACCCTTTTCAGTCAAATGAATTTATTTTCTAATTCCATCTAAAGTTCACAGAGCACTGCCTCATAATAAAGTAATACGATGCTCCTCATGGTTGGTCTAGTAACATCCATAGCCAGTGTCTGAATTTCTAAGCATCTAGTTGACATGGTAGGATAGAAGAGCCTATCCTCCCTAACAGAACCATTTTGGTTCACCAAGTCCAGAATTCCGTATTTAGACAATGTGAGAGTTCCATAAAAAATCTGCCCTGACATTCTTCTACTCCCTTTAGTGTCAGCAGCATTTCATGCTGTGTGGTAAAACCTTTACTTGACAGAATTACACAGGAATTATTGAAGAAATATGTTAATGTTTCCTGAGTTGTCAGATTGCTCATCAAACCTGGTATTCTTGACTAAACTTTCTATCCTCTCTAATCATTTCTGCAGCCATCTAAACTATTTCACAAGGGAACTAAGGAAGAATCCTTCTGCAGGTGTATCTTTTGCTTGGGACTTTTCTGTGGAATTGTTTAGGCAAGTTAGAGCAACATCCTTTTATTCCCTGATCTGGGTGTAGACCTCTAGGCAGCTATACTATTATTGACTACATACAGATATGGAGGAAGGCTTGAAGAAATGGGAACTGTAAAAACCATTTGCTTTTATGTGTGTATATATATATATATATATATATATATATATATATATATATATATATTGGCTGTTCTCCCTATATGTTAATTCTGCACAGAAGAATATGGAACAGCCCTACGTTCCTCAGTCTTCCCACATCTCTCTATGTCCAGAAGAAGAGTCTATAATGCAAGGAGTAATTTTGGAAGATTCAGAGTATCTCTTACCAGTATAAGAAACCCTCATCTCATATTGAGTTCCAGCAAACAACTTACAGGAATGACTCTGAAACCCTCAGATGAACAGTCAGAAAATTAAAACAGATCACCAAGCCACATCCCAGTATTGCCAGAAGTTACTGGTGTGGGGTTTTTGGTTGGTTGGTTGGTTGGTTGGTTGGGTGGTTGGTTGGGTGGTTGGTTGGTTGTTTTTTTGTTTGTTTGTTTTTTTTTTTTTTATCTGAGGAGAAGAATCAGTGTAAAGTTAAAGGAGAGAAAGAAAACAGTAAGAAATAAAATATTCTGGAATTTGAAATAGTAAAGGTCTCCTCATACTTCTCCAGCCTCACAGAAATGATGTCCAGATTTAAGAGTTTACTTCAATAAATGACAGAACTAAGATCTTAAACCTCTCAGGCAAACCTTTCTCCTAATTCTCTGGAGACCCCAAACAAACATAGATGGATCTTTCAGTTCCCTCGAATCAGATTTGCCTTTGCCTTTGTATTATTT
This sequence comes from Indicator indicator, assembly GCF_027791375.1. Classification (NCBI taxonomy): domain Eukaryota; kingdom Metazoa; phylum Chordata; class Aves; order Piciformes; family Indicatoridae; genus Indicator; species Indicator indicator. Next base: position 9,655,069 of record NC_072053.1, on the reverse strand, counting down.
GTTAAGATGAATAAGGTTCCCTTGCAATGATGCAGCAGTGGTAAGTTGGCACATCTGTCAAACAGCAAATGTTGATCTCTGAGCCTATCTAGATATATAACAACTGTAGCTGTTGTTTAATGTATCTATTATGGTAGTTCTTAAATGGTTCAACCAGCCTGGGACTCTATCAAGGTCAATGCTCTTTGTACTAAACCGCAAATAATAGTCCAACAGATATGCAATCTGTACACTATGGTAAGCCAAGAGGAGAAGAAATTAGGAATTATGGGAGAGCTTTAAATGGTGTGGTATCCAAATGAGTGACTTTTATTATGAAAACTTTGCATTGTTAAATACACAGGGAGACTGAAAAATCCACCCATGAAGTGTGGTTAATAACTTTCCACTTAATGAGTCTGGTACACAAGCACACCATATAAGTTCATCTAACATCACATCATACAAATGCACTGCCAACTTTGTGTTGTGAATCTACTACACTTAGCACTCTAGGGTGCTCCTGCACACAGGGACAGATGACAACAGTATTATTGGCAATTAGCTATTCTGTAGTGGCTCAAACAATTTCCTTATCTTATGTAAGATCATAACCACATTATTCTTGCAGGAGTGGAAGCAGGAGATAACACAGACATTGTTTTAGGACATGAAATTTTAAATTATGGATGAAATATCCTGCTTCATTCAGCTGACATTCAGCCAAAATCCATGAGCTCACATTCTTCCATAACTATATTTACAACTACTAGAATGGAATTCCAATCATTCAGTGTGTAGCCCTAATAATAAACTTTTATGATTGGAGGCTGCTTCTTCAACATTATTTCCACCTAATTTACAACCAAGATGTTCAATTAATTATTTCAGCATTTTATGCAGTGTTAAGTCAGCTGAAAAGCATGTGATTTTTTGCATTTTTCATTTTTCACAATGCTGAGTGTATAATAACTCAACAGAACAAGGATGCCAGGAAAGCAACAATTATTAACAGACTGGGAAAAAGAAAAGATTCAAAAAGGAAAGCTGGAAAGTTGATTTGGTTTCACAAAGAGTGTAAATTAACTAAACAGTTACAGAATAAAAGGCAGAAAAATCTACAATGCTTTTCCATGGGTATTACAGCCTCCTTGTGAATGCAATTTACTTGGTGAAGCAGCACTGTACCACACATGCACGTCTCTCACATTTGTTTTGACCGCATCTGTGTGATTGCATCCATGCTGATGCGGTTGCATGGGGTGTCTGGATGTAAGGGACAACCAGATCACGGCAAACCACCTCTGCTTTGCTGAGAGCAATGTTTCCCTTAAACTGCTGCAGATTTACTTACCAATTAGGTATTATGCTGATTTAAATATGGCCCAGTTAAATAATGCTGTCATCTAGTTTCACTTTTTGGTGACTTTTTAAACAGGTTATGAAGTCATTGAAGGTAGCAGAGAAGAGAAACATTGAGATCTGTGGCTTATGTCATATACAGTTTTCATTTATGTAGTTGTATTGATCTCTTCTGACCTTTAAATGGACAAAATATGAAACAAACTGATAGCTTCACTCAGAATAACCAAATTCAATTCCCTGTGCCCATAATCCCTGGTGCTCAGTGTTACCTTTGTAAGAAAGGCCAAAGACTGAACAAATACAAAACTAACTGGGCATCACTGATATGTTGTTGTTATTGTTTGTTTGATTGTTTGTTTTGTGTTTTGGTTTTATTTTTTGTTTTTCAGCATAAAGAGCACACATTGTCATAAAGAATGTTATTCAAGAATTCCTATTGCATGTGTCAAATTAGAAGACTATGCTAGAGTCTTTCATCATAACTAAATAATATTAATAAGTAGTTCGAAGTAACCTTTTGCCACACATGTACAGCTGGATCAGGTTTCTTAAATCCTTCTGCTTAGTGATCTGAGCACCTTATTCAGTTGGCAGTCACTAGGAAGAGCAGAAATGAGAGGTAGTATACAGAATTTGTAAACTAAATTTATTGCATTCTTCTCTGTGGCTTAGATTGATCAGCGGCAAATTTCTTATTTGTGTTTAAGAATTTTTGGTTGAGGCTTTCCATAACTAAGCATAATTTCCATAACTAAGTATAATTTCAACTATTCTATATCATTAATGCAGGAAAGGGGGATTATTACTGTTTTTGTTTTTTTTCAGTTGCAAAGTATCTTATTAAACAGCATCTGCAACAATGGAATGAATGCTTTGCCATTGCAAAGAGCTCTCCAAAATTCATAAAATGTTAATGTTTTTCTTTTTTTTTTTTCTGTATAGTGTAGGGTTGTTTACTGTTCAATATTATAGTATGGTTGATTTAGGAATATTTGGGATAGAACTGGGGTCTCTTTGTTTGTTTGTTTGTTTTGGACTTTGCTTGTTTTATTTATTTGATTATTTAAATTAGCCACTCCTACCTGGCTAAATCAATTAAATGGTCCTTGCAAGCTTCTAAAGCTATATAAGCAATATTTTTATATTTTTGAGAGAGACTTCAAAGTTAAATAAATTGTAGGGTACTGGTGAATTCCCACAGGTGAAAATCTTTGGTACTTTGTACTGTGTATTTCAACATTTTTTATCTCATTTATGTCAATATTTTTAGACAATCCTAAAAGACTTTTTTATAGCACACTTGTGTGGCATGAGATTTGCTTCCCTTGTTACGTCCTGTCAGGTGGGGTAAAGACCAGTTAATGGATAAATGAAAAATTTTATTCTGGTAATCATGTAACTGTCACTTCTGTCTTTTTCACTGCATTCCCTAGCTTCTACACTCAACACACATAATTTTGTGAGGCAAAATTCAGTACAGTCTATTACTGAAGGTGCATACTGTTCTCTCATTTTTATTCTGTCTGATTTCAGTGTTTCCTTCATCTAAACTGAAAGTTATCAGGACACTAAAAAATAATGCTTATCTTTCATATATAGAAAATCCAGTCTGGAGACCCAGAAATATATTCTACCTATGTTTATGACAAAATAGTCTTGGAGGTCCACAGCTGTAAGTTTGCTCCATTTGTCATTCACAAACCTCAGACCCTGAGATACCAACATTGGCACACTAAAAAACGTCTCAGAATGTTCACACAACTTTGTGTTTTTCATCTTTCTGTCATATGTGATGGTTTCCCTCCTTTATTTGGGCTGCTGCTGTCTCAGGGTGACAGAAACATATGTACCATTGTGAAAATACAGCCAGTACGAGTCCTGCACCTTGACTGGGACAGAGGGTGTGAAGGTCTTACACGCCTCTCATTAAGTTTGATACACTGAGAGCAATTGGCTAGCAATAAGCAGTTCCAGATTTATTTTGCATATTCTGACATTGTTCATAACAGGAAGTTCAGGGCTCTTAACAAGAGAATCTACCTGAGACCTGCCCAGTTTTGCTTTCCAGTGGCTGAGTTCTCTGAGTGACAATGTTTCTCAGAGGCTTCAAAAACAGAACTTGATATTCATTACCAAATACAAAAGGAACATATGTTTCACACTGCTGTAGGAAGAACAATGTAACAGATGAGATCACTACAGAGATTCAATTATCTCACTGTTTTTCTTCACCACATTCCCCTCCAAGACACAGGTCCCTGTCAAGTATTTCTATTTCTTATAAATGTAAAGTCTAACAGTGCTTCTGCATACCTACAGGACCAGACAGCTTAAATAGGCTTTCATTTATCTTTTTTTTTTCTTTTTTTTCTTTTTTTTTTTCTTTTGGTGGCTATTGGAGGTGATTTGCTCCAGTTGATAACTTCTGGCCACTCTACAAACTCAACCAGACTGAGGATCAACTAACGATTTAACTAGGAATCAAAGATTTCCATTTAGATTTTACTCCTGCAAAAGGATTTAAGATTTATTAATATATTTCTAGCATTTTGGTCACAATGAATCTCACTATGTTTATAGAACTTCATGCTCATTAATTATGTGGGGCTTCAGCAAGTGGTTTGGTCTCAAAATTTAGAGACAGAAAATTTTCTCAGAAGTGAAGAACATCTTCCTGCTTATATTTTTTTTTCTTTTCTTCTTTCATACATCTGTAGGGTGAGGAGAAATTTCAACCATAATGGTAATGCTGAAATTCATTATTTTTATATCCCTAGAAATCCTAGAGATTCATATTTTCTGATTCAGTATTTGGTACCAGGTTTATGAAATTGATGATTTCCCAAGGTAAGGCAAACCCTCAGCAATGTCCAGACAAGCACCCCCTTGCATCTTGTTGTGCAGACTAATCTCGTTCCCAAGACTACAAAAATTCCATCGATTTTAATGGGGAATGAATAATAGCCAGCATGTTTAAGGATGGAAGGAAATTGTGTAATTCACAGCTTTACAGATTTTTTTTTTTTCATCTCATGATCAACTGACATCTTCCTAGACATGTTGGGTTTTGAATATAAAAATTCAAAAGCTTTCTTCTTTTAACAACAACACATACATATGTCTACAGGTTCATTATATACTCATCACATATTCTCTTAATTCCTGTTCATCTAGCAAGTAGATGAATTACTACAAAAATTGCAAACACAGCTTTATATCTCCCGAAGGAAGGGTGCACTATCCTGCCTAGGAGCTTGATGATTTCTCGGTGAAATTCACACAGTGAGTATGACAGTCTTCTGCAGTGAAAGAAGGATTATAATGGTCCCATTTTGTAGATAGATTTGACAAGAAAATATCCCCATTTACTTGTTTCTCATGGATTGATTGAGAAGCTTTGAAGAGCTTTTCATCCTTCAAGCTTCCTAAATCTGCCCTTGATTTCTTTTTAATAAGATGCATTGAAAATGTCCTACAACCCTAGAACATTATACTGAGGCTACTAAGATCTGGGGGAGAGAAATGCGGAGGTTAATTCTCAGCTGCTGTCATGAGTGGCATTAAATATCAAGAGTGATTTAAGTTAACTTTCTCCTCAGAAGACATATTTAATAGTTGCTGATGTGATGTGTGTCTTGACATTTTGAAACATTATTCAAAATCTTTTTGTGTTTAGAATAATGACTTTTGAAACATTTGCCATCCTGTACCAGTCAAATGAAGCACTTTTGATTCATCACCATGGAGGTGTTAGCAATTAAATGCATTAAGATAATGGTAAGGCTGCCTGGCAAACTGCAAGAAACTTGAGCTGAGGTCTTGTTATATTTCAAACTCACCTTGCCGTTCCCTGTCATTATTCCATTCCAAGTAAGATCACATGTATATCTTTTTTTCCACTTCTGTGTACGTTTCTTTGCAGCGCGCTTGCTTCATGAAGTGTTGTAAGCATAGGGATGGCTTGTTCACATGCTTATTTCATGTAAACACACAGGGAATGAGTTGTTTATGTCTTAGACAACAAACTGTAGGGTACATACAAAACTTCTGCTTCAATATTTGCTCACTTAATGTCTGCTCTGCCAGCCACATCATAGCGTGAGCCACACCCACTCAGTTGTATTGTCTTATTCACATAAATCAAGACAGACTGGTTTTATGTTACTTTTCACCACTGCTCACCAAGCTCAGGGCCCTATTATGTCATGCACAGGACCTCTATATGCTTCTTCAGCATTTCTATTTGGAAAGAGAGATAGATGAAAAGAGGGAGAAATACAATGTTTGCAGCAACAAATATTTTTTTATTAATTGAGAAGTGAACTGAGACTTCTTTGGTAAGTGTATGAATGAGGAATATAACCTTCCTGTGACTGGGGGCATTGATAACTGTATTTTTCTAACCATGTCACAAGATTTAGAGCTCAGCCTGCTTCAAGAACATCTCCTTATAATGCTCTCATGTTGGTAGGGTCCTGAATCAGAACTACTCCTGTGTTACAAAAAAACAGAGAACAGCTACCCTTCTGATAGAGCTGCAAATAGCTTTAGGAAGAAAGTGTTTCACTCATGATAAGTGACAATGAGGAATATTATTAAGACTTAACTTTCAGGTTCTATTTTCTATTTTGAGGATAGAAAGGTGATGATATCAAATGAATCATTATGAATTCCATGTAAAGCCAAATTAGGCTCTGAGTATTTAATCTGAGAGGTGGATTAATCTCAAGCAAAGTGAGGCCAAAAAAATGCTACCATCAGAGTACTGCTAGCAGTACCTAGTGTTGTATGAATCACAGAATCATAGAATGGTCAGGGCCTGAAAGGACCTTCAAAGGTCATCTAGTCTGACTTTCCCACAGTCAGCAGGAATATCCCCAACTAGACCAGGCTGCCCAGGGCCTTGTCGAGCCTCACCTTGAATATTTCCAAATGAAAGTTTGTGCATAAAAGACAAATGGCAGATTAAGAGAAGCAAAATGCCAAACCCAAATATGCTTAGGCCTGGCAAGGATATTCAATCTTTCACCTGCAGGAACACCTTTAGAACTAGCAGAAGGTAAATATTAATTTTTTTTTTTTTGATTGATTGATGCTTTTCATAAAGATAAATCTGTACCTTGAACATTTACTTTGGTTTTGGGCTACCATATATAACTGTCAGGATGAAGGTAAGGTAGTCAGGTTGGCTGAATTGATACACTGATGTTATGAAAACTTCTCCTTTTTCCTGGCTGTTCAAAGATTTTATTTCAACTATCACTTTATTCTTCTTTTCATTTTTCTCCATAAATACTTTTCAGTTCCTCAGATGTTTGGGGCCAACCATCTTGCAGCTAATTCACTAATTTCAGAGAGTTATAGCATCTTATTAATTGGTAAAGACCTTAGAGTAATAATCATTAAGTTATTGGAAGGTTTTTTTTTTCAGGGGTATTTATTTGCTTTTTAAAAATAAAACTCCTCAAAATGCATTTTGATTTCTGGCTCTCTGTATTGTTACTAAGATCTGGACGTGAGGATAAGAAGCAGAACTCTAAACCAAATCAGCACTTCAGTTTTGGTCAAGGCACATTTTGGATGATGATTTTACCAGGTAATACTTAAAATCTTACTTTTGCTTATGTGGATTTATTATTATTACCCATGATTATATATAATATATATATATATATATAGATAGATAGATGATGAACCTAATCCGTGAAAAAAAAACAGTAATAGAAACTATATAAATCATTCCCTGTAGCTCTTCATTGAATTTATAATCTTTACAAATAATGCAGTAATGTAAATATCAGTTTCTGATAACTTTTAACCAGATTAACTAGCTTGTAACTTTTAACCAAAAAATCATATCTGGAAACTTGAATCTACTAATGCACCACAGACACAGATGAACTGAACATCCTGCAGTCTTTGTCTCTAGATGTACGGGACATTACAACTAGTTAGTCTTTCACCTAAAAGCTTTTCCTCTCTTCAAGTATTCAGTAAGTCCAACATGTGTTGATAAAACTGAGTTCATCCCCCAAGCACTTCAACCAACATTTATTTTTGTCTAGAATTATGGAGGGGCAGTTTCTTCTTGGGTTACATGTCAGAGCACTCATCTGAAGTTGATAAGAACTACATTCAATTCTCCTGCTCCTGACAAGGCTAAGCCAGATGCAAGATGGTATGTAGAACCAGGAACAAGTAAGCAAGAATGAATCCTACTCAGTAGCCCAGTGAGTGGATGAGCCTCAAGGAGGGAAAAGATGTACCCTATAAAAATTGTAATATAAGCATAAGCTCAAGCAACAGCTGAGCCACAGGAAAGAAAACAGCACAGCACCAGGAAATAAGCTTGGTCAGTTTCATCATGAGAGGAGAAACTTGCACTCCTCATCTAATGCAGAGATAGATTTAGCTGTGCAAAGGTGGAAACAACCTTTTGACCTTTGCACATTGTCTGCACCTAGTGAGCATAAAAGGCAGTCTTTGAAGCTGTTGTGAAGGCATCACACGCCCAGAATTATGCCCCCAAATACCAGCTAACTTGTCCCAACATGTCCTGGGAAGTCCCCCCTTCCACCCTCCTTTCAGGAGGGGAAGACAAAAGGCCCAGGCAGCAGCCTGTCTCCTAAGGGGCAAACAACTGCAGGCACCCATCTCAATGGCATGCCTATTCTCTTGCCATCTATGGGCATAATTCCAGCTTCACCTTTCTATAGGTGGAAGAAGGTTGTTGGCAAGTGTCCCCATAGGCTAAGTCCAGCCTAGAGTGTCTATAAGTATTGCTCCATTTGGTGCTACGTTGTTGTCTCCTTTTGCTTTCACTCATCATGCAACTCACAATTGCGTAAGCTATAAGCCTTCCATGCAAGCATACTTGGAAGCCTCTGTGAACATGGAAGCCAGCCCACGGAGTGTGCATTGAGGACCAGCAAAGGATGATCCCATCGCCTAAGGCACCACAGACCCAGTCCAAAGGGACTGAGGGAAGCCCCGAGGGTAAGCTGTAACCCAAAAGGGGAAGGACTAGCCCATGCCCAGCAGTCCACATTTGCTGCGAGCTAATTAAGTAGCCTAAGCAGAAACGCATCTTGCGTGGCCCCGCCGCTTGCGGGAGTGAAAGGGAGCCGCCCCCTGTAGCTGCTCCGCAGCCCATATCAGGGCGAAACACCCAGGATTTCCCTGAGGGAAAAGAGAGAGCAAAAGATTAGCCTCTCTATTGAAGTCAAGGCAATGTCTGTACCATTATAATTTAAATGGAAGCAGTCGGTGAAAGAAGCAGCAGTCAGCTCACCTCGAGCCGAGCCGAGAAGGGGGAAGCATTGCGTTACTGCACCCCGACTGAACCCTGCCTACGGGAAAACCGCCCTCGATCGTAGGGCTGATCACCAAAAGAACCTGGCCCTCCTGAGCCGATCCTCCGGTCAGGGAGCCAGCCCCTCCCCACAGACCGTGGGAGGACAAGGAAGCCAACTTCCCTTCCCGCAGATCGTGGGAGGAAAAAGCCAACCTTCCCACCCCACCCCACCCCACACTCCCTTCCCCCCCCGAGCCAGGAGGGAGAAAGAAATTCGCCACCCGAACGGGGCCAACCTCGGGCAGAAGCAGATACCCAGCAAACCCGTGTGATCCAGCAATTTGTCTCGCTGCATGTATCTTTCATGTGTATAACATTTAGTAACGTTCTATTCAAAGTGCCCGCACGTAGCCGCATGATATTTCCAGCTTACCTGCCTCGTGACAACATAAATATCTCTATACCTAGCTAGCAACCGCAAGCGCCTTGTCGAGTCTCCATCTAGTGGACAAGTGGCGGAACTACACCCTTTCATTCCCTTAATTAGAAATTGATTGTAAATACTATAATTGGGTATGATTGTAAATACTAAATCAGTTATGGTCTATATTATTACAACTGTGCATCTGAATCAATATATATAAAGTAATCAAATATTAATAAGAATAATAAACAATAATTTCATAACTCATATTTTCATAATTCATAATTAATAATCACCATCCTCCATCCCTATTCCCCCTCTCCACGACAGAAGCAAACAATCCAAAGTGACTTAAAGAGGCAATGCATCTAGACCAGAAGCGTTTAAACTCTATATAGCTAAATCCATTGCAGTGAGGCACAAGAAAGAATTTCCTGTCCTACCTATGATTCAGACTGTCACTTATACATACTGCACAACTCAGAATATAAGCAGATTTGCAAAACTTTCAAAGACCTAGTGATCTAATTGATCTCAAGCTATGTGTCCCTGTTCTATCTTCTCTATAAATAAGAAACCCAAATAAGTCTATCAACACCAAGACAATTTCAAACTACTCTTGAAGCCACAGTTATGAATACTTGTTTGTTTAATTTGTTTATTTCTTCCTTTTCTTCATTGTCAGGTTCATGTACTCAGTATGATATCAGGTCTAATAAGAAAGAGGAAAACCAAACTCTTCTCCAATTTACTTTTCCTGAAACCTTCCAAATGAAAACCCTGCGCAACGGGAAAGCAAAAGCCGATATCCTGTGACAGTCTTTTGCATTGCGATTGTTGGCACTTTTTGCACCTCTTTTTCTTTTGTTGTTGTTGTTCAGACATTCTCTACAGATGGGTATAAATGGCCTCTTCCCTCGTATAAACTAGCAACTCTTATGGGAAGGATAGCCCTTTGGTTTGTGGATTTGTAGCATATATCAGAAAAAAAAGAACCTGTGTAACAATTGGGATTCCTCCATGATGAACAATTTACATGGTCTTGTAATTTTTCTTTTAATAACTGGAGGGGTATCTTTGAGAAGAACTATTCAGTGACTGACTATAATTTGTGTTTGAAGAATGAAAGTTCTTTAAAAAATAAGGGGAGATTAAGTAACTAATAGAATAATTAATAAAATAGACTGCTTATCCTTCTTCCAAAAATGTGTTATATTTTCAGAATTAAAGGCTCTGTTTGGGATTAACTCACAAGCCTAAAGCAAAGATGTGTGGAGGCAAACTTAACACAGAGGTGACATGTTCAGTCTCTGGGGAAAAAAATAGAACTGATGGTTGTCCTTTTCACCTTATCTGCTGTGACAGAGAGAAGCTTCAGCAATTACAGTCCAATAGAAAAGAAAAAAAAAAAGAAAAAATAAAGATAATTTAAAAAACAGAAAAAAAGAAAAGGAAAGAAAGCACCTCAGTGCATTTTTTTCTAATGGTATAAATTTCAATTAACTGAATTGATAAATTAAGCTATAAAGCAATGCAAACATGCAGAAGAAAAATTCAAATAATTTTTTCATGCTTCCAATTCTTTATAGTACATTACATCAATTAATGGCAATTTGTATAATTTGTGTAATGACATAAATTGCCATAAACTCTCACAGTGAAATGTTGTAAAAATGATAAATCAGGGATAAAGTATAGAGGACGAGGTTCCCAGCTGCTCTAAATTCCAATAAAGTTGTTCCAGGTACACCAGTTTACACCTGCTCCTGCACAATTCCTGTCCCACCCATCATACCTGGTGAGAGAGGGAGCAAGAAGAGAAATACATGGATTTTAAGTAGGGTCATAGAAGTCAAAGGTGAATAAATTACTGAAGATGTGGAATTACTTTCAGAGTTGTTGAGTCACTTGGATATTCACAAGTCCATGGAACCTGATGGGATTCATCCTAGGGTGCTGAAAGAGCTGGCAGATGAGCTGGCCAAGCCTCTCTCCATCATTTTCCACCAGTCCTGGCTCACCAGAGAGGTCCCAGAAGACTGGAAACTGGCCAATGTGTTGCCCATCCACAAGAAGGGATGGACAGAAGAACCTGGGAACTAGATGGTCATGAGGTTTAGGGTGACAGGTTGGACTCGATGATCTTAGAGGTCTCTTCCAACCTTCTTGATTCTATGATTCTATTCTAAGATCCAAGATGGAAGATAGACATGACAAGGAAAGTGTGATCTGCTGATGCTGCAATCTACAGTTGGACTGACTTCCTCACTTGCAGTGTCTGACAGAGAACAGTTGATGGTGTGATTCTACTCTTCTCTGACAGAGCCACTTCTTTCTCTTGCAAGAAATTCAGACATGCATCACAGACCTAGTTCTGTTCCGCCTCCATGACCACGCAATCTGTGTTAGGTGTGCTTTTAATCAGAAGGAAGCACAACACCGACTTACTTCCTTTTCCTGGTATCTTTCTGAACACTTGCACCATCTCCTGGAGTGGCATGGTTGTTTTAAATTAACATTACTTCCTAACCTGTTTGGCCATCGCTAAGGACTGAATCTGCTGCACCTTCAAATGCTGCGTCTCCACTGTTAGACTAGACAAGAGCTGGGGAATGACTTGCAGCCAACCTCACAGCCCATACTTAATGTGTCTCCATGGCAGCTGAGGTGCTCTTTGCCCAGGTTGTTCCACCAAGGTGTATTTCAGTAGTGCCCTATGCTAAAATGTATCATGCCATGTGACAGCAACACTGAGATATTGTTAAAGGGTGTGACAGGCACTATATGCACAGCCACTCTCACCATATTCATTGCACACACAAAAAAGTTGTATTTAGACCCATGAGATAAAGGAACAGGAATTCATTACTGTCTGCCCTCTCTAACGGTAACGTGAAGGCCCAGCCAATGAAAAGATATCTGTTTAGTTTTAACTGTGGACCTGGGTTCATTACACATTCTAGCCATACCGATGATTCTGAAGCTGACTGTTTGCTTTCAGCTGTGATGCAGCTCTGATGCTTTTTAATTATTATCTCTTCCTTCTTGCAGAGGAGGTAGAAAAAAACTTTCATGAATATTAAAATAATCCATATTGGTTAGTAGATTCTTACCAAAATTAACTGAATTATGTTTGAAGACCTGAGTGGGTATAAACATCAACTAGGGAAGTGAGCTTGTGTTACTTTAGAAAGGAGTCAAAACCTAAATAAATGTGATGCAATTTAAGGAAAAAAATAAAAGAAAAAAAAAAAAAAGAGAATGTTTAATATAAAGTCATTTTTTATTCTTGAGTTTGGGATAATTTTACAATGATAATGTAAATGTTTTGCACGTAATGATTTACTACACAGGAGTGGCTAATACACTGAATGTTTCAGGATGCTCTTCTACACTGGAAAGATGACTCTGAGAGCTCTAAAAATGTACATCTGATATCTCCTTTGGCTCAATATTTCAAAGAACTTTATCATTATTAATTAATTCAGCCTCATAAGCCCACTTGATTCAAAACCTCATTTTTTGGTGTTTTTTTTTTTTTTTTGTGTTTTGTTGTGGTTTTGTTTGGGGCTGTCTTTTGTTTGTTTTGGTTTTGGTGTGGCTTTTTATTGTTGTTCATTGGTTGAGTTGTTGGTTTGGTTTTTCATTGGTTTCTTTGCTTATTTTCATACTGAGATCCAGTGTCTATCAAATGGAGCCTATTGATCTCATCCCTGTTCTTGAGCTGGAGAAATGAAAGTCAAAACTGGTAAAGTTTGTCTTTTTCCATCAAGGGCTCCTTCTAAGGAAGAATAGAATTAAATACATTGAAACCCTTTGAGAAGGCATTGGTTTTAAGGTAATATCTCCCAAGAAGGCATTTTCAGAAGTAAGGAAAAAGCTTCAAAGCAGGGCCTTATATGAGCTCTTATATGATGGAGTAATGCCTAAAACGTGTAAATAATGATAATGCAATCAAAGCCCTTTCCTGAAATGTTGTGAATGTGGATTCATCTTAGTTCAAATAAGGACCAACATCCTTAGTCCAAATTAGGTAAAATGTTGGTGTTGGTAGAATATACTTTTTGTAAATCTAGATATATTCACAAACAGAACTTCTCCATAAATCACAGAGAAAAAATTTGACAGTCAAAGCAAACCAGAAATAATAGTCTCACAAAATAAACTCTGAGGTCAGGCAGGAAAGGTCATTCAATCTGGAAATAAATTAGTTCATATTTATATACCTTATCTGTTTGAGTGAAAATATGGTTTTAGATTAATGCTGTTACTTAAATAAAGAAGCTCTGTACCCTTGTTTTATCATCTACTAGAAACGAGTTTTCAGGTCCTTCCTTTTATTTTACCTTTTTTTGTTGTTTGTGGGTTTGTTGCTGTTTTGTTTTGGGGTTTTGGGGTGTTTTGGGGTTTTTTTTGGTGGGTTGGTTGGTTTTTAGTTTTGTTTTGGTTTGGTTTGGTTTGGTTTTGTCCTTTTTAATCTGAGAAAAATACATAAATAAATTATAAGAAAAAATCCCCCAGTTTGTTTAGGCATTAATTTCTAGAGTGAGCCAAAGACAAAGAGAGGTGGATTCTGACTTTAAGAAACATGGAAATCTGAGCAAAATGCAGAAATGTGTTTATAACCACTAAAACAAATGCTGGAAGGCAAATGTTGGCTGTGCATATTGGACAGTAACATAGAACATATTTGTTTTAGTAGTTCAGAGTTGATCCAGCTTCTGCTATTATAAAAGATAATTAGGAAAAACTGTCAAGTCTGCAGATTAATCCTGCATACATCTGCCTGGAGTTTGCTTTGAAACCTCCTGGATCTAGAAAGGTAATCTTGTGTAATTAGCTGAGGCCACTATAATCCATAACAACATCTGATCACATTGATTTTCAGTCAATCAGGCTCTATCTGTCAACAGCAATTCTACAGATCATACAAGAGGTCTTACAAGTACAAAACTTAGCCCTCTAAGGTCATTTAAACTTTTCTTTGGCTTTTAAATACAAAACCATTTCAGTCACTGGCTGCCAAGAATTCAAAATAAAATGATAAAGTTATTACAAACAAAAGAAAAAAAATCCCAAAACAAAAACCCAAACCAACAACAGAAAACATGTGACTGTGTATCTCCTTGTGTACAAAGATGTAAATATATATCTATAAGTATACAGATAAGGTATTTTCATATCTATGTACACTGTAGTAGACCTCATAGAGAATTGGTATGATCATGTGCTCTTTTTTTGTTTTGGTTAGGTTTTTCTTTTTTATTATTTTTACATGGAAGAAGATATCACGGATCTATTCAAACTCCTATTTTGTCTCCAAATATTATGCACAACACAAATATCACTGGTATCCGAAAGAGTGTGCAAGGATTTGTGAAGAAGGGAATACTTCTGAGCCCAGTTTGTCAAACACTAGCCCCACAAAATATTTAACATATTTCATCCAAACAAATGCATAAGTATTTAGTTTTACAGCAATCCTACAACAGGCTTCATATGTGAACTGATACAGAGAAAAGTGTAATATTCTTGAGAATCCTAAATAAATGTCTTGAAGGAGCAACACTGTAATTTCTGAGCTCTGCTTATGCAATGAAGCTTTATAACGTTGAATAATCTGTTCAGACTGAAGATCTGAAATTAAAATTAGCAACAACCTTAAGACTCAGCACTAAGCTTGACTGCTAGAAGTTTTTTCTGAGGGATACAGTCAATGGGAGCTCTTTGGAAGAAGCACTTTCTGTTTGACTGTAGATTTCCTTAGGCTTGAAAATGGTGGAGTATGAGTGAACTGGGAGTCTTACGTGGCTTAAAGCACTCAATTTAAACCAAAATTGAGATGGCATGGGTTAAGGCTCTATGAATCATGATTCTGGTAATCCAGTCTTTTTGTTATCAACTTGTTTTGCTTTTTTTTGAGAAATACTTTGACTTCTGTGTGACAAAACTTGCAGCTTATATATAAAACAATAAATCGGTCTCCTTCATGACTGGAAAGGAATGACTTCTATTCTAGAGAGAAAGACAAATCTAATGATTCAGAATATTTCCAGTATTGCTAGAGAGAAAAAAAAATGTTCTGTGTCTGTGGGGGTTAGTTTGGTTTTCATCTCTGTGGATAGAGGCACTTGATAAAAATCTTCACCTTATACTCAAATACTGTGTAGTGCTCCTTTCCCTAGAACATGTATTCTATGTACAGTGTATCATCTAAACACAACATTATAGAAAAATTCTTCCCCTTTCTTCTTACATCTAGATCAAGCCAAAAATGCTGCTATATATTGAAGCAGCCTTGAGTGTTTAACTTCAATATATAAGTAATTATATTAAAGAAGGTCTTAAATGCATGTTTGAACCAGATTTGTGAAAGGCTCTGGGTAAGTTTGTCTTTGTAAAAGGTTGCTTGCTTCATTAAAATCAGAATTATCAATTTGCCCTTGATAAGAAGAAAATAGGGTAATTCTGTCCCAATATTAAAAAAAAGAAAAGAGAAAAAAAAAGTAGTCAACAGAAACAAGCCTTACCCACCCACTTTTTATATATGTGCTTGTGCCTGTCTTTAAATATGTTACACAGTGATGCTGTCTCAGAAGCTTTTAAGAATTGCAAACACTGCTCATATAACAATGGTCCTGGGTAATACCAGATAAACAGATATCTCTGTAACTCTAGAACCAAACTGTTGTCCTACCAATGCTAATAGAGATCCAAGCTGACATGGTGCAGATCATAAAAGTTGAGGAATCTACCAAAACTGATGAAAATGAAATACATATCCCAAAGGAGTCTGACATTCCTGCTGTCTAGATTGCAGCAAAGCATAATGATTTCAAAAACTCCACTGTCCACTGATATTTACTGAGAAGAGGTTTCTTTGGGATGCAGTTTATGTACAGATATAGACAGTGCATGATAAATCATTTGGAATACTTTCTTCATTATTCATGGATTAATGTAACTGCAAGACCAAAACAAACTCCAAAGAACTGAGCACAGACAAGAACCTTTCCTTTATTAATTCACCTAACTACAATAGGTATAATTCTACCCAAGACAATACTGATGTAAAGCCAGGATTAAAAGGCAAGAATCAAGTCCTGGAAGTGAAATAACAGCGAGCTGCAGGGGGAAAAGTCAAGGAGGCACAATATTTATTATCTGTCTGCTGGGTTAGGGGTGGCAGATGAATGTCTCTATAAAGGACTTTTTCACAAATACTTAAATAGCATTATTAATTCTCTAAATAGCATGGAATATTTCAAATTCCACACAATCTGGAGAAGGCAAATGTCATTACTCCATTGAGAGCTGAGAAACTGAGGCAAAGGCAAAGATTTTCCAGAAGATGACAGAAAAGAAGAAATTGAGCTGGAATCTCACAAGTCCTAGAAGTGTATCCTCATAACTAAGTCATTTTTCTTTAATTAGCAGCTGTTAGACTAGAAGCCTGATGCAGATTTTAGAAAAATCAATAGATAAGCACATATACAGATATGACACAGCATGCATCACCTTTAGGGGGTTTCAGAGTGGTTTACAGTTTCATCAGTTCAGTTAATAAAGGTTTGCTAATGAATAGTTCCTAGTTTTCCTGAATGGCTTAAAAACAGAATGTCCAAAAGTTGTTTGGAGACAAATCCACCAGCTCTTGGTTTCCATTAACCCTACCTCCCCCTTCTTTCCCTTAAAGAAAAAAAAAAAAAAAAAAAAAGACGAAACAAAATCAAAGAACTCAAAACCTCCCACCACCATCCAAAAAAAAAAAAAAAAAAAAAAGGGAATAGGCAGAAAAGGTCTGTAATTCCTTCTCCCACTGTGTGACCTTGCAGAGTTGCGGGAGTTAAATGGAGCACAGTTTGGGAACATCCATTGTTCTAATCACAGCTGCTCCAATACCATATTGTCAGTGAAATGGAAAAGAAATTAACAGCTCATTTTGTGCTACGTGAACTTTCTCTCTCACTCTCCTACTTGATGAGAACACTCTCTTTGATAAATCAGCCATCATACCTTATTGCCATGCAGAGACTGGAAGTGAAAAAAAATGTCAACAACATTTTTTCCCTAAGTCTTCTGGAAGCAATCAAGTTTCACTGCTTCAAAGGTAATGCTTAATTTTCCAATGTTGTATATTTGGTATACAGAAAGTTAACAAAGGACATATCTTTTAAAGCTAAAAAAAATGATTGGACTTGCAAGAGATAAGATGTCAGCAATGAGTGAGATAAAGAGCGGATTTGGTACATTATTGCAAGAGAGTTTCCAATCGGTGCGTACCATTCACCGCCTTGTGCACAGACTTCAATTAGCAGTTAAGGATGTGTTGAAATATGTTGGACAAATTAGTCATTTCAAAGACTTGGTAGGGAAGCTATAGTGTTTGCGGTCAGCCAGAAAAAAAAAAAGGGGGGGGGGGGGGGGGAAGGAAAAAAAATAGGGAAGAAAGGAAAGATGAGAAACTCAGCAAGAAGTAGCTGAATGGGCATATGTAGTATCATTGAAGCGTCAAGAGAAAGCCAGTAGTCAAGATGTGCTGAGTAGCTTGCAGTTTCAAGACAGTAAAGGCTGTTTTAAGGTCACAGAAATCACTGCATAACACATCACATTTCCAAGAGACACTATGGAGAAAAAAAGTAATTTTCTCAAATAAGCTAGGTGAAGATATTTTTTTACATCTAAGCAAATGTTGGAAATTTACATTCTTTAGAAGGGTTTCCTTTTCATAGTCATGTCTTAAAATTCCGTATCTGCCGTAATGCGAGAGACGGGACGCTGCTTGCTACAAGAAAGATGTCAATTTATTGTACAAAGCTTTTTCTTTATATAGGTTAACATAATATCAGAAGGCAGCTTGTAATTGGTCATTAGTATGTCCAAGCTACAGTTGTAAATCCATGATTGGCTACGGAGAGAAAGTATCACGCGAACGCATATATTTTTTCCAAGCCTTAAGCAAGCGTCAGGCAAGAGATAAAGGATTCCATAGTTCTGCATCTTCGATGTTACAACTTTTACCGAGTTTCTGTTATCAGGTCCCTGCATAACTCCCTTAGGTCACAGTGACTACTGGGAGTCAATCTATCTATGTTTTCCTTTTACACAGATGCACTCTGTTCCCAGGGTTTGCCACCCCTCAGGGTTAAAGCATCTCCTATCAGTAAGACAGTGTCTGGAGTTCTGGTTCCTAAATCAATTCCTTCACGTATCCAACTTAATCACTCATTCCGTTGATCCTATTTACTCACTAAATCTATTTACTCACTAAACCTGTTTACTCACTAACTGAGCAACACTTATTAACAAAAAGGGAAAAAAGCTGCATAAAAGACTGATAATTTCTCTACAACTTTTTCCATTGTCAGGAAAAAAAATAAATGCAACTTGTAGGAATAGACATGGTATACTTAGAGAAAAATCCTGTTTTATCCCATTATAAAAGCTGGTTTCCTAGATTATGACACTGAAAAAAACCTTAAAGTAGAAATGTTCAGATTTTTTGTTTGGTTGGTTTCTTCTCCCCTTAAGAAGAAAATCAGTGTCAAATTGTCAATAGAACTTGATTTATCATCTCTTTATTAAATTCTATTGACTTTGCACAACTAGTTGACTCACAGATGCTTTGGACAAAAAATGATCATGAGAGCTCACTACACCATTTTCCTGTCACAAGGCTAGACCAGCTATATCTAAACCATTCCTGATAGTTTCTTGACTCAGTTGTTCAGAAAAACCTCTACTACTTGAGTGTTTGTAACTTCTCTGGTTAAATCATCCAGCTTCTTATTTACCCTCACTTTCTCTTGCTAGAGCTGAAGCCTTTCTACTTTTTTGTTGGTTTTTTTTTTGTTGTTGTTGCTGTTGTTTGTTACATAATATAAACAAGGAGAGCAATATTTTCCTTGTTAAAACGATTTTCAACATATTTGGATGGCCTAAGGTAACGATGACAGATTTATTCGTAAGTTTGTGCAGGTGGTCCAGGCTGAAGAAAACCAAAGGATGTCACCAAAAATGTAATCACAACTGGTCACGAAAAAGTAGCTTCCATGAAATTTATTACCCTGGTATTTTTTCTATAGAAGGATTAAAATAATCTCTGAATTTTTTTTTTTAAAGATATAAGGTTCTATTAAATTTGTAAGGACTTAAAAACCTTGCAGTTGGATCATTTATATCTATAGAAAATTGAGATGAGTTTATTTACATTACAGTCTATAAAGCACATGCACGAATTTTGCAAAAATAATTTTAGTCAGTAGGCCTGATTCCATCTTTAGTCTTGCCAGGAAAAAAAACAAACACGGGAAGAATTTCACATGAAACTAGTAGTGTAAGAAAGAAGCAAATCAGACCTTATGCCTCTACATAAAGAAGATTTAAGTTATCTAAAAGATTTACAGCAGACACTTGCACATCAATGTGATGAAAGCTTTTTAGCTGCAAATATTAATGAACTCCTTTTACTAAAACAGGCTATTGAACATCTGAAAATGGCAGCACGAAGTTTGAACCCTAGACAGTTCATTAAACCAGTTTGACCCAAAGCCAAATTGTTCAGTACCAGCTTACAAAAGGTAAGAGAGACTTTCTGCCAGTTGGAAAACAAATGTATCTCAGCACTGCTTCTATAAAGATCGACTTTGACTCAAAAATAGACTGAGGTTAATATTATAAATCTTTCTAAAACAGATTTGAGTGCATATTCTTCATGCCAGCCTTGGATCAATCTTGCAAAGTGATATCCTTTCAAATGACACTGATACAAAATACTGGATGTTGTAAAAAGGGAGAGTTACTACCTAGCTAGACATCTTTTCTTTTCCCACCAATGCAGCAATTACCAGAACACCTCAAACAAGGCCAGCCAACATCAGTCAGACACTGCTGTGGCAGTCTCCAGAGCATTGGGTGGCCTGATGCCTGAATATAGACACAAGTGTTATCACTAAATAAATCACTGCAGATAGAAGATGCCCAGGGTACTGTGCAGTGGTATGCAGAACAAATTTGAGCAGGAGGCAGAGGTCATGCTTCCAAGGGCTATACTAAGGGTAAACCTAGGAGTAACCTCATCCCCCAAAAAATAGCCTGATCCAAATGTGGTCTATGTGCACCATCCCCATTTGCTGTTGCTGCCCTCAGAAAGGGACTTGGCATCAGAGTGATAAGCATCACTGAGGATGCAGTGGAAAATGTGAAGACTTTGGCTCTATTAAAATGTCTCATTATGTCTGTGTTTGCTTTATGGGACAAATAAGTTATGTCAGTTTTTCTTGCTCTCCAAGGGAAAAATGGCTCAGGCGTTTCTCAAGCTACTTGCAGAGAGAGGAGGGCAGTTTTTTTTCCTAGGTTTCTTTCTTTCTCTATGTCCTTTCATACACAGAGATATTTCTGACAGTTTAAATTTGTTCCCCAATAACCTGATATTGCTAATTTATTTCTAGATCTTCATGCAAGCACATATATTCCATCTACTTTTCTGTTGGTTGCAACAAGGTAAATACACACAGCTCTAACAGCAGAAGTATTTTTGGTGAATGATAAATACTTCTTATGATAGGTATGCAAGGAGTTTTTCCTTTGGTATGCCACTCCACACATCATCACTATCTGTAGTACAGAAGGATATCTGTTTACAGTTGATAATGTTCTACAGTCATACCTCTTTATCATAATCTGGAAGGATGAAATCACTTCTTGATGTCAGATTTGCTAATGTGAAGTAGCAATAATCACTATTAATCAAAGGTTTGTTTCTCAGACTTCAGATACATTTACTATCAGAGATGGCTGTGCAGCTGTCCACAGGAGATGTCTGTGGATATGTGAAAACTGAAGCAAAACCCTGTATTTCACAGAAATGAGGAAATCCATGCTAAGCAGAGCAACATTTCCTGATGAAGAGGACATTTTTTCTGTGCTGCAGTAAATACTATGATGTTAACCATAATGATAAAGGGACATCTCTCATTTTCAAGGTATATAATGATATTTTTCTGCATAATTTCCTTTAGCTAAAACTAGCAGAAGCTTTGTGAATAGTGTATCACAAACCTCTGGGCATTCCCAAGGAGGGTTGCACGGCTGAGACTGCCAGGAGCATGGGAAATACTCTCTGCCACTGATATTCTTTTCCATACAGGACTGACAGCGTGATTGTGTTACAACATTAGGAGAAATGAGATCACAGCTTTCAGCTTTCTTCAGATCCATTCTTGTCTTTCTAACAAGTGCTCAAATGTAATGAATGGTTCCCTTGAGGGACTTTTGAAAAGCACAAGGCAAGAGGCTTTGAAGAAGCCCATGATACTCCATGCTGGTTGGTGATACCCAAAACAGACTGCTTGGCTTTGACTGACCACTGAACAATTTAGTTCCTTCCTCAAACACTCACACAGGGCCAGTCACAGTATAAACTACCTGTCTTTAATCATTTCTTCCAAGACTTCTCCTATTTCAATCAGATTCAGTAGTAGCATTATACATATCTTATTACACTTATCTCAAGTAAGGCTTCCTCTGCACATGGTCATAAAAATGATCGGGTTCACAGTTTCACCTCCACACACATATATTCAATGCCTTGCAGTTTTCTCATGAGGCCAGGTGAGTGTGCTGTCTGCATGGCATTTCAGTGATGAAAATACTAGTGTAAAGAAGTAAGATTTCTGTGGGATATGATGGACTGTGCTTACTGCTCCATAAGCAAAATGTAGATGCTGCAATGTGCAACACCCTGAAAAATGCACTGACGTGATCGCATAAGTGAAAGTAAGCTCTAAATACAACTTGAGTTGTGGTGGTATAATTCAAGATGAAAGATGGTCACTAAATATAAGCAAATGTACATCCTGGAGACCACAAAAGATCACTCTTAATCTCGTGGTGATGCTCTTGGTGACTGTAATGTTTTCTTAGGCTACTTTTGCATGTTTATCGGTAATTTTAGAGTCTATGAATGCCATGTTTTGGCAGCTTTGAAAACAGCTGTGTGTACTCTAAGCAAAAAACAGAGGCAGGTTAATGCAAAGTCTTCTCTCCCAGAGTGACACAGCCATGGCCTCCAAGCCAGCCCTTAAGTCATAGCCATGGCCTGTTCAGTTTTTCTCATGAGATTAATTTACCACTGAATATCAGTTCAAAGAGATCTTCAAAAAGTCTTGTTTGGCAAAAAAAATGCATTAGGATCAAGAAATTTTTTTTTTTACTTTTTTATTTAGAGACAACAGCATATCAACACGATAGGAAAAAGCTTAACTTAGTGTGCTGCTAATGATTTTAGGAAGAGTGAGATATTTATCTTCCTGGATTTCAGCATCTAGAAACGCTGTCTAAAATTCACCTCATATATTATGATTTAAATGTAGATTTTCATAAGGAGGCAGCTACTGCTGAAGTGAAGGGTGTCTAATCTCCCACTTTAATCAATGAGCATGAAGTCAATATAGTTCATGAAAACTAGAGATTTATTAGGTTGGTCAAGTGTATAAATTAATCCCCTTTGAGATATGTCTAAGTAAATTGTCATACATCTCTTTTGTTTTTATAGAGGGAAAATATTCAGTCCTTTTAAGATAAGTCTCCAAGAGAGACCATAGTAGTAATTTATTTGTAATGCTGCTTCCTTTTAAATAACTGAAAAGTCCATAAAGTGTCAAGTCCAGTCCTGAGGAGTCTGATTTTTTTATTCTAGGGCTCCCATAAATTAATTACACAGGAAATTCTCTCCAGATCCATATCCCTAGTCATGGGAAGGTGGTCTGTATGTTAGTGGACAACAGGCTTCTTCTTAAATTGTTGTGTTTTCCAGCTATGGTACTTTTAGGCTATGCCTTTAAAAATTTTCCACAGATCTTGAACAGACAGTAGTAGAATGTAAATAAATCACTATTAGGTGTAAAAAGGAAAATAATGATCATTCTAAACAATTCCATTGGAAGAGATAAACGACTTAAACTAGTTGTGCAAAACCATATTTCTCTCTGTTTTTACTTCTTCACTCTGGAAGAGATTAACTTGCTTCTGTTTGACCTTGGCTGCATTGTTTTAGCTAAGTCTAACAAAATATCTCTCTGCTCCTTTCTCTTGTCCCTTTTGTGTACAAGGTGGGGGGAGGGGGTAGGGGCAGGGAGGGAGAACCTATTAACTTCCCCTGGTCTTTGGCCTGGGGGGTCCTTATGCTGCTTATTAATTGTTAATACCTGTAAATATTGCAAATATTGTATATTTTGTACATATTCATTGCATTCCATTGTAGATTGTAGTTTTGCCTGTAAATACAGCTTTCATTTGCTTCCAGCTGAGCTGGTCTGGCAAATTTAGTGCTGGGGGGGATATTTCAACCCCCCACACCAGCTGTCATAGCATTTGCAGTACTGGTGAGCACATTGGATCCAGTCCTATTCTCTGAGGTTTCCTTTATAGAGCAACTCTGCTGTTTTCAGAAACACCTGGTTTACAGAACAGAAACCAGGCAGCAGGAAAGATATGTCACAAGTTGACCACTTTGTCACAAGTTAGTCCCTTATTGGAGTTTGGACCTAGAGCAGGATTTAGAACAGGTTGGGAATTTCCAGTTAAATCTTTCTTTGGAAAAAATGGATGCTTCCAAACCATTATCTCTACTACAAAAGTGACAGTTTCTATGGATTTTTCAGTTTTGGGAGATTTTAATAAGAAAATCACACCAGAAGTGTGATTTTGTAGTTAAAAACTGTTTTGTTTTCTTAATGTTTTTATTTTGGTTTGGTTTTATTTAACAACATAAATACATTGAAGAGCAAAAATATCACTGACCTCAGGACCCTCTGTTTTAATTTGTTTAATTACTAATATTGTTATGGTTTCTAATGTAAGAATTTAACTACTGATTTCAAATGAAAAAAAAAACAACAAAACTTAAGAGAATGTTTGCTAGGTTCACTTTGAAACTCTATAGTTCTCTTCTGACTTTAAAGGCTTCTATGCTGATGAGGTGCCTTAAAGTTAAGAGGGATAGTTCAAGGACAAATGTCAATCATATCTGTAAAATAATTTACCTGAGTCTTATCTTACACCTGTAAGATACTTTCTAAATTGTGTTTGGCACAAATTCAGAGACAAGGAATAGATTTAACCCCTCTTTGTCTCATCTCCACTGTTTGCTTCTCCCTTTCTTATTCCTGGCTGCAACTCCTGGGGCAGCCCCATGCATCTTTTGAATTACTAGTGTCTAGAAGGAATTCTAACTCCTGCCTTTGCTTGTAATTAATAGCATAATGAGAGTGACAACAAGTAGTATTCCTACTTAGAAAGTCAAATAAATAACTATAAAATAAATACCTATATGGTGCTTAAGTAGGAATTGAGAATGCAGTAAATATTCTGACCAACCAAACCAACCAAACCAGTAACTTCAACGTACATTGTGACAAATGCTAAGAACTTATAGTATGAGATAAAATACCAAAGAAGCAATGAAGATGGGAGTGCATACAGTCAGCTACTGAATTAATAGGATTTTTCTATACGGAAATAAATATATCAAATCCCACAAAACTTCAGCACACTGAATTACTTTCTTTATGTTATTATTTCTCTCTTTGTAGTAGTAGGTTTGAGGTTTCCTTTAAAGGGATTCCAAGAGTTATGTAAGTGCCATCTCAGCCTTTGATTGGGAAAAAAAAAGTGAAACAAATATGCAGTGTGTCATTTTAGATCTCAGAGAAGAAAAATTATTCTTGTTGAAGCTTCCCAAAAAGAGTTTAAACTGATTATAGAGAATATTTCTATTTTCTCATCATTACTTGAGTCATACCTCACTTCATGAAAGGCCTGCAAATAGGTTTTGGTTCTAGGCTGTTGGTTTGTAGGTGTGGGATTTTTGTGGGTTTTTTGGGGAGTGGAGCTGTTTGTCAATTGAAAAATGAGATTAAAGTTTTTCCTTTGGTGTTCATTACACTGACCTTTCACAGATTTTAATTTAAGGTTTATGGCAGCTTTTGGGCAGGTGAGTTCCAACTCAGGTTCCCAGGACATCAGCATTATAAACTCTATGGCTCTCTGGATCCCATTATATCAAATAGAATTCATATACAACCACTTTAGACATTTAGGACCATCATGAAAAGCACTCATATAAGGAAGGAGAGAAAGAAAAAAAAATTATTTCTAATTAAGAGAGAGAAAATTCCACAATGGTTATTAATGTTTATCCCTGCAGAATAAAAAAGAAAACATTTGAAAGCTTGACTGGATGACTGAACAGCAACAAAACACTCAACTTTCAGGAATGCAGTGCTCAGATTTCACAGAATTACTAGTTTTGTTTTAAATAGCGAATTGCAATTGTCATAGGCAGGAGTAATAATATTGGAAAATTAGATTAATTTACCACAGTAGGAGTCTCCTTTGAACAATACCTGTGCTCAGGCAGACAACATGGGCTGTTGGAAGAAATGAAAAGTAGCAAAATTGCAAGAGAAATTGACTGTTTCTTATGATGATTTCCTCTGTAGTACTCAATCAATGGCATTCTTGCACGTAAGGTACAGGAATAGGCAGCTTCATATGGCCTTCCAGGACATATGAACCTCTGAACATTTAATGCTTCCATTCCTCATCTCTGAAATGTGACCAGTACCCAGAGCTAGCCAAAACAAAACAAAACAAATCAAAACAAATCAAATCAAAGCAAAACAAAACAAAACAAAACAAAACATAACATACAGCTTTAAAGAACATGGAACCATGTCAGATATTAGTGAAAATCCAGATAATCAACAATTCCATTGCACTGACTTTTTTTTATTCAATAATTTGATGTGGGGGTTTTTTGTTTGGTTGGTTGGTTAGGTTTTTTGTTTTGCTTTGGTTTTTTTGTTTGTTTTTAAAGATACATGGGTACATCTTTTCCCTATTGATTTTGAGAAAATTAAAACAAATTCAGAAAAGGACTGCTCAGAAGATAACCAGTTCACTGCAAGTTTCACAAAATTAAGCAGCTCTATAAAAAGACCCATGAAAACAATTTTTCACTTGAGACTCTATGGAGTACTCTATGCTAAAGTCAGCAGTCCATAAGAGGAACATTTATGGGAAACTAGGATTCATTACTTTTGCACGTCACGCAATGACTTGTGCTCTTAGAAGTCTGGTTTTCTGTGGAGCCATGGATAGCGTGACCTGGGGTGTCTTTGTGCCCCAGTGGTAGCTCTGACAGAAGGATGGATCCATGTAGTTTAACTGACATATATTCCAATGATAAGTGAATGCTATGGGAAAGACTAGATTTTGAACATTGAGTAATGTCACCGTATAAAAGGTTTATCCCAGTCACTAATGTCTAAACAGTACAAAGCAAGGCACAGTGCAATAGCCTTTATTTCATTGTCAAAATAATTAGTGGGGAAAAAAATTAGGTGTATGTAAAAAAGGCCAAAGATGTTAATGTAAGTCAGTGGAGTACAAAAAATCCCAGAGTCTCTGATCAAATATCAGTGTTTCTGTTGCATCTTTTTTCTCTCTTTTGTTCCTGATCACCTTTGGAGAAGGAGAAAGGAGACTGTGTCGGTGTGAGCTGAAATTCCCCCCCCCCCCCCCAACAATAACCAGGCTAGCCCAGTCTGGAAGCAAATGAAGGCTGTATTTACAAGCAGAATCTAAAATCTACGATAAAATGCAATGAATATGTACAAATATACAAAATTCACAACACTTACAAATATGTACAATCAACAGAAAAGCACAACCAATCTCCCTTTGCTTCCCCTCAAGGGGACCCTCCCAAAGGGGCCTCTCTCTCTCCCAGGAGCTTCCCCCCAGATCCCCCTGGACAGAGAAGCAGAGTTTGTTAAGCAGAAAGTTGTTAACTTAGCTGCCAAGGTCAGTACGTGTTATCTTCAGCCAGAAGAGAAGAAGATACAGCAGCCAGACAGCCCAGCAACTGCCCCCACTGCAGAACGCAGAATGTGCAGAGTGCCCACTTTGTTTTGGGTAATAGTTCTTAAACATTTCTATCTATCCAATGGAAGTGTTTAGAACAATTGTTATTTTGCTTTCTTACACCCAATAGTGACTTATTTACAATCTTTCACTTTTCTGTTTTGAACGTTGCAAGGAAAAAATTAAAAAAGACAGTTTCAAACCATCACAGAGAGAAATATAAGAAATTAAAAATTGTTCATCCTTTATTTACAACAGTTGAAAAAAAAAATTGTTTTGGACAAAAAGTAAAAATGAAAACTTAGCTTCCAGAAAAAAATCCACTGCCTGGATCTGCAGCCTATACTGACTTATTGTGAATGGGACCTAGAAAAGCAGAGGCAAAATACTTAATTATCTGACCAGTCCATCTACTAATCTATCATCACTTTAATTTATCATAAATGTTTTTATGCTCTTGGATAATTTTTATTTCAAATGACTGGTAGAACTATGCACCAGCATTAAAAGTCTTTTCTAAGTGGAAGGGAGAAATAAGTCACTGAATCACTTAAGATTTTTCTTCTTTTTTTAATGACTTACCTTTCAGGCTTTTTCCTGTGCTGTATTACATCAAATTAATGATTTATTTGGGCTACTTCCCTCTCATTTGCTTGATATGTGTTCTAACGGAAGCCAGTTTTGTATGCTGGATTAAGTATAAGCACATCATTTGGATCTTAAATTTTAGTAAAATCACCCACGTTAAACAGTGGCACACAATGCATACAATATTTCAAGGATATTTCAACTGCACTGAAAATATATTGATATTAACATTACATATACCGGTTTTAGGTCAGAGCCTTAGCTAAATCACAGCAGCTTCTTATTTATCTCTGTTTAGATTTCACAAAGATTTGGAATTTAAAGTAGCTCCATTCATTTTAGTACAGAACACATGACGATATGTAAAGTATTTACTTATATTAATTCAAGCTGGTTACACAATCACAGAATCACAGAAACATTCAGGTTGGAAAAGGCCCTCAGGATCACCAGGTCCAACCGATAACCATACTCTACAAGGTTCGCCCCTAAGCCATATTGCCAAGTACCACATCCAAATGACCCTTAAACACATCCAGGGTTAGTAACTCAACCACCTCCCTGGGCAGCTTATTTCAATGCCTGACCACTCTTTCTGTGATTTTTTTTTCCTGATATCCAGTCTAATGTCCAGTGCTCATGGGACATGATTATGCCATTCAGTTCAAATCCTTACTGTTTAAGATATTGCTATAACACCATCATTCATCTAACAGGTCTAAAAATCTATTGCTACTCATCATCTGACTGAAAAATCTCCTTCTGTGTACAGCTAAACCAGCTTCAGTCAGCCAATAGCATTTACAAGATTAGCCCCAATATCTGTAGCATTCCCATTTAGTATTCTCATGATGAACTGCATACCAGTAACCTGGCTTTCCTTAAAGTACAAATCTCCAGCATTACAACTCAGAATCACTACTATGAAGAAAGAGAACTAAGCCACATTTTCAAAACCTTCACAGTGTTGTTACCAGTTGCCTTTGAAGGAAGCTCTGCCTGGACTAGATCAGGCCTGTGTTTCTGCCTTTTATGGCCACAGCCTGGCAGAACCCCTTTTCATTGGGTAAACTTGTGCTGGCTTCAGTTGCCCTATTGTACCGTTTCCCTTCTGACCTCTGTAGGGGTCCTATGTAATCAGCTTGCCACATTTCCCAGAGACCCTTGTTATCCTGAAGGCGCAAGGCTGGTTGTCCTAGGGGGTATCTGTCTAAATATATCACAAGCAGAGATGCAGGTGTGGCAGGCTTCTTTTGTTATGGGCTGTCCCCTGCTTATGGCTTCCTTATATAGGTCTAGTGCTCCTGAGTGACCTCTCTTGGTGTGCAGCCATTCCAGCAACTGGTCCAACTTTTCTTCTTTACCTCCCACAGTTACTGAGGCTAATCTGACCAGTTCATCAGCTTCATAATTCCAACAACCTGCTGAGGTACCAGTTTCGTGTTTTAAAGCTACCCATCCTACAGCAAAGTTCCCTTCCTTTGTTATATTAAGCATTTCTTGCCACTATTTTTCTCACTGTAAATAGGTACTTGATTTACTTCCCAATTGTTATGTTCCCAAAATGAGAACCACTCAAGTACAACCTTTAAAAACAGCAAATGAATCAGTATAGATAAAGACTGGATCCTTTGTCCCTGCCCCCCGATCAAACACACTCCAGTTACAAGTTTCCCAGTCTGAGCACTTCCTTCTTCTTCTGTAATTATTCATTCTTAAGTATCAACCTGTAAAGACACTGGCCTGAATTTCCATGTTTTCCCTTCACATTATGCTGAAGAGTCTGAGAATCAAACATTCTTAAGATCTTCAGAAAAAGGTGAATCAATTTGACTTACTGAGGATGAAGAGGCATCTGGCTTCTCTGGTGTGACCTCTTCCTGCAAAGGGAGGACCTTTGGACTCCCTTCAGTCACTTGGAAAATAGTACAGTAGTGGTCAGTTTGTGCATGCCACTTACGAACAGCTGCACATTACTCTACTCCTTCTGGGGCTGGAGTTTCTGATAAAACTGCTCTTATCATCTTAAACAGTACACTCAATACAATTAGTTGTTTGTGAATTGTTCTTTCAGCTTCTCAAAAGGCTATACTGACTAAAACCAGGCCTTTTTCCCAGGTGGAATACCTTTATTCAGCACCTTTCAAGCTCTGTGAATAGAACCCCATGGATCTTGTAGGGCCCTCCAGACCTCACTGTCACATATGTATGGATAGGCGTGAAACAGCAAAACCCCACTCTAGTTGGAATGGATCAGTAGGATGCATGGGGTCAGAGCCTGATGAGTGGTTGCTTTAAAAATGAATAACTTCAGGGTCTTGGCATGCAAGGGTGTCCATTTGCAGTATGCCCCTTTCCTCAACAGATCTTATCAGAGTTGTGTAATTACAGAAAAATCTGGAATATGTTTTCTCCAAAACACCAATAAGCCAAAAGCATGCTGTAATTCTGTTGTGGTAGGGCCATCACACGGCCCAGTACAAATCCTGACAGGCCTCCAGATGTCTAGACAGAGTCCCTTTCTCTCCCCTCCTTCCTGCAGGAAAACAGGGCAACAAAGGAAAAGCAACAAAGGGGACAGGACCCCTGCCTGTCTGGTAAAAAAGATGTTTATCTGGAGTAAAAGCACGTAGGCTGACCAGTGCTCCCTCAGATACAAGTCCTTGCTTCTGCCTTTTATGGTCATAGCCTGGCAGAACACTTTTCCATTGCGCAGCTACACGTTAGCTTCAGTGCTCCATTGGACCAATTGACTTCTGGCATTTTGTATATATACAAGTGGCTAGGTAGCCTTGCCTTGCCTTGCTCAGCCTTGCTCAAGCCTTGCTCAAGCCTGCTGAAACCTTGCTTCAAGTCTTTCTACCTCGAGTAGCTCTGCCCTGCCTCGAGTTCTGGTCCAGAGCCTGGGATAAAGCCACGAGCCATACACATGTAAGCCGGAGAAGTCACATGCCTAGAAAGCCAGAGTTGCCGAGCCAGTTTCCCCTTGCCACCAGAATCGTGCCATGCCTCAGTTTACCCAGGAACCATGCAAGTGCCTATTGCAAAGAGCGTTGTTAACTGTCCGCCATCCGCTGGAAGCCAGACCAGCCTGGGACCATGCAGTAAACCTTTCTTACCGGCAATCTGCTGTGCTGTGCCTACAAGAGAGCCCTAAAGCCAAATGCAGCAGCAGCATCCCTTACACGGGTGAAATTAGCTGTGAGTAACTAATTCACTGTCCTTTGGGTTTAACAGTTCCTATTGAGCCTCCTCCCCACTGTAACTGAGCACTACCTGCTCTCGGGGACCTTCTCTTTCCAAGTTGTTTCCTCCTAATTTGCATAGCAGTTTGTATTTGCTCTGAGACTGCATAACCCTTTGTAAATATATCTTCCAACTGTACAAACGATCCTTTTAATGAGTTTTGGCATATTTCATTAATAAAGGATTACTATTTTTATTAATACCTGTTTGCCATATCATTTATTAATTATTGTTGTGAGGGTAATTAATAGATAAGCCTCCCCTGGACCGCAACAAATTCCTTGTTTTCTGGGATTCATACCTGATCCAGGCTTGTGATTGTCTCTGGGGAATACAGACCCTCCCTCCCTTCCACCAGATTCCTAGAAATTTGGTCTCCTGTGAGGGGGCCTGCATTATCTACAGTTATTTGGATCCCCAACCCTTCCAAATGTTGTATTATCCTGTCTTGTATTATCTGCACTGGGTTTACGTGATCTCCGACTATCGAGACATCACCAATATACTGATAAACCCTGACTCCTTCCTCTGGAGGAACTCAGGCTAACTCCTGAGCCTCAGCATGGTGGGCTAAAGTTGGGGAATGTTTAAAGCCCTGTGGAAATCTTGTAAAAGTAAACTACCGTCCCTCCCAGGTGAAGGCAAAATGGTCCTGATCTGCCTGTTGCATTGGCACCATAAAAAACATCTTTCACATCTATAGTTGCTAAAATTTGGTGAGATTGTTCCTGGATGGTGGCAAACAGCTCCGCTATATTTGGCACAGCTGCTATCAGAGGCCTGGTGTTTGCATTAAGCTGATAATAATCAATAGTTCCATTTACCTGGAGCTTTATGCACAGGCCACACTGGCAAATTGTATGGTGAGTGACTAGAGACCAGATTCTCTGTCTCCTTCAAGTCCTGAATTACTCAGCCAATCCCTTCTCTAGCCCCCAAAGATAAGGTATAAGGTTTTACACTTACAAGTGCAGATGGGGCTAGAGGCAGGGCTGCTTGCCACAATTTCAGGCCAAGCACCTAGGTACCAAAAGTCCAGATTTTCCCTTCATCATCTGTCCATCAGGTTCATGGGAAACAATACTAGAACCATCATAGCCTCAATGATCTTGTCCTCTCCAGGCAAGCGACATTTTACTGCAGCTGTCATCTGTGACATCAGTTAAAAAAGCCTTCTTGCGGAAAGGGGTTTGTCAGGGAAATTTGTTTAATTTATTAACAATGCAGTAAATATTATTGAAAATATTAATAACTTTTTATTAATATTTAAAAATTGCCAGAAAACATCAAATAGGTTCGATGTACAGTTAGATTATATATTTACAATGGGAAAGTATGTATTTAGGCAAATATAACAGTTTTAACAATTTATTGCAAACTGGGAGGAAATAACACAGAAAAAGAGAATCCCTGGGAGTGAAATGGCACTCTGCCACAGCAAGGGGGAGACTCAATAAAATCATTAAGCCAAAGAGGCAATGAATGAATTAGTCACAGCTGATTCCACCCAAGTGGGGAGTGTATTACCTTTTGAGGATTTTGGGGCACTCTTGTGTGCCAGGCACAGCAGGTTGCCATCAGAACTGCTGTGCAGTATCGGGGCTGGTCTGGCTTCAGCAGGATGGCGGGCTGTACAATGCTATTACTGCAACAGGCACTTGCTTTGTCCTGGGTAAACTAAGGCAGGGCAAAATTCTAGTGGCAAGGGGAAGCAAGGCTTGGCTCTGGCTCCAAGGCTCATGGCTTCTCTATCTTGCAGTGTAGGCAGGCTTGTGTCTTTTATCCCAGGCTCTGGACCAGGCAACTAGAGGCAAGGCAGGGCAACCCAAGGCACCTTCAAACAAGGTGGGTCCAAGGCTAAGCAGGTTAAAGCAAGGCAAGGAGACCAGAAATTAGCCTGTGTATATTTCTTGCCCGAGATTCAGATGGGCCAATAGGGCAAGTGAAGCTAGCACATAGTTACCCAATGAAAAGGGGTTCTGCCAGGCTGTGTCGGTGTGAGCTGAAATTCCCCCCCCACCAACAAGTAACCAGGCTAGCTCAGTCTGGAAGCAAATGAAAAGCTGTATTTACAAGCAGAGTCTAAAATCTACAATGAAATGCAATGGATATGTACAAATATACAAAATTCATGACATTCACAAATATATACAATCAACAGAAAAAAGCACAATCGATCTCCCTTTGCTTCCCCCCAAGGGGACCCTCCCAAAGGGGCCTCTCTCTCCCAGGAGCTTCCCCCCCAGACCCCCCTGGACAGAGAAGCAGAGTTAGTTAGAGCAGAAAGTTGTTAACTTAGCTGCCAAGGTCAGTACATGTTATCTTCAGCCAGAAGAGAAGAAGAAACAGCAGCCAGACAGCCCAGCAACTGCCCCCACTGCCGAACGCAGAATGTGCCGAAAGCCTACTTTGTTTTGGGTAATAGTTCTTAAACATTTCTATCTATCCAATGGAAGTGTTTAGAACAATCGTTATTTTGCTTTCTTACACCCAATAGTGACTTACTTACATTCTTTCACTTTCTCTGTTCTGAACTTTGCAAGGAAAAATTAAAAAAACAGTTTCAAACCACCACAGTCCACCCCTTCTAAACAATTCCATTGGCTGCTACTATCATTTATCTAATCTAAAATAATATCTACAACACTAGGTGAATAAAGACCATAGTCCATTCCGGCTATCTCAGATGTAGATGATTCAAAAGAGTCAAATCACAGGAAAAACAGCAAACAGTTTGTTTCCTCGCAGATGGAGTGAAGGAAGGAACAGGGACTCTCAGGTGACTCAGGGCTCTCAGGGTTCGTGCACCGTAGATCTCATGAACTCTCCTCTTGGGCGCGATGCTGTATCTGCGCAACACTCTGAATTTAACCTCTCTCAGCCAAAGTTAGATTTCTTTGTGGAATACACTGAATTTCACCATTTTCTTGCATCACCCAATAGGTGTGACCAGGACCTTCAGCAGAAACCACCCCTCGGACAGGTTTGGCCTCTCCTGAAGGAGAAAATACGCAAACAGTTTTGCCTAACAGATTCTTTTCTCTGATAACAGGAACTCTACCACCTTCTTCCTTTCGTAACAAATCTGATTGGGCAGGTCCAGCTCGATTCACTGAACCTCTACTATTCACCAACCAGGTTGCTTGTGCTAAATGTTTCTCCCATTTTTTCAAAGATCCACCCCCCATGGCTTTGAGAGTGGTTTTCAGCAAACCGTTGTAGCGTTCGATCTTCCCTGCAGCTGGTGCATAGTAGGGAATGTGGAATATCCACTCGATGCCGTGCTCTTTGGCCCAGTTTTTTACAAGATTGTTCTTGAAATGAGTTCCGTTGTCTGACTCAATCCTCTCTGGAGTTCCGTGTCTCCACAGGATTTGTCTCTCCAGGCCAAGAATGGTGTTACGTGCAGTTGCATGAGGAACTGGATAAGTTTCCAGCCATCCAGTGCTCGCCTCTACCATAGTCAGCACATACTGTTTACCAGATGGAGAACGAGGTAGAGTGATGTAGTCAATCTGCCAGGCTTCACCATACTTGTACTTGGACCATCGGTCACCGTACCACAAGAGCTTGATCCGCTTTGCCTGCTTAATAGCAGCACAAATGTCACAGTCATGGATGACTTGTGTGATAGCATCCATGGAAATGTCAATGGATCTGTCACGAGCCCATCGGTAGGTTGCATCTCTGCCTTGATGTCCTGATGAGTCATGTGCCCACTGAGCTAGGAACAGCTCACCTCGGTGTTTCCAGTCAAGATCAGGATCAGGATCAGAGTTTGTGTCCACCTGGGAAACGCTTGCAGCTAGATCTGCCTGATGGTTGTGTTGTTGTTCTTCAGTAGCTTTGCTCTTAGGAATGTGAGCATCAATGTGTCTCACTTTCACTGGGATTCTCTCAATGCGAGCAGCAATGTCTTGCCACAGATCTGCAGCCCAGATTGGCTTTCCTTTCCTCTGCCAGCCATTCTTCTTCCAGTCTTTCAGCCAACCCCACAAGGCATTGGCTACCATCCACGAGTCGGTGTAGAGATAAAGCTTTGGCCATCTCTCACGTTCAGCTATGTTAAGAGCTAGCTGGACAGCTTTTACCTCTGCAAATTGACTGGATTCTCCTTCTCCATCTCTCGCTTCTGCAACTCTGCGCGTTGGACTCCACACTGCAGATTTCCACCTTCGCTTGTTCCCAACAAGACGACAGGAACCGTCTGTGAACAAAGCATATCTCTTTTCATCATCAGACAGATCATTGTAAGGAGGATCTTCCTCAGCACGAGTTACTCTCTCCTCTGGAGGTTTAGCACAGCTTGTGCCTTCTGGCCAGTTTGTGATCACCTCCACCAAACCAGGCCTTTCAAGATTTCCCATTCGAGCTCGCTGTGTTATCAGAGCCATCCACTTAGACCAGGTAGCATCTGTTGCATGATGTGGTGAAGAACCTTTGCCTTTGAACATCCAATTCAGAACTGGCAATCTAGGAGCTAGAAGAAGTTGTGACTCAGTTCCAATCACTTCAGAAGCAGCTTTCACTCCTTCATAAGCAGCTAAAATCTTTTTCTCTGTTGGAGTGTAGTTTGCCTCTGAGCCTCTGTAGCCACGACCCCAGAAACCAAGAGGACGTCCTCGTGTCTCCCCTGGAGCTCTTTGCCATTAGCACCAGGTTGGAACATTGTCACTCGCGGCTGTGTACAGAATGTTCTTAATGTCTGGACCAGTTCGGACAGGTCCCAGATCCATCGCTTGGACTACCTCTCGCTTGATCTGGTCAAAGGCTGCTTGTTGCTCAGGACCCCATTGGAAACTGTTTCTCTTTCGAGTCACATCATAGAGAGGTTTCACAATCTGACTGTATCCAGGAATGTGCAGTCTCCAAAATCCCACTATGCCTAGGAAGCGCAGAGTTTCTTTCTTGTTGATGGGATTTGCCATGGTGGAGACTCTGTTTATCACATCCATTGGGATGTGACGGCGACTGTCTTGCCACCGCACTCCCAGAAACTGGATTTCTCTGGCAGGTCCTTTCACCTTGTCTCGCTTGATAGCAAAACCAGCTTGCAAGAGAATGTCAATGATTTTGTTACCTTTCTCGAAGACCTCTTCAGCAGTCTCACCCCAGACGATGATGTCATCGATGAACTGAATGTGTTCTGGAGCTCCACCTTTCTCCAAAGCATCATGGATCACTGCATGGCAGATGGTTGAACTGTGAATCCACCCCTGGGGCAAACGATTGAATGTGTACTGAATGCCTCTCCAGGTGAAAGCAAACTGAGGCCTGCATTCCTCTGCTATGGGAATAGAGAAGAAAGCATTAGCAATGTCTATGGTAGCATACCATTTGGCCTGCTTGGATTCCAGCTCATATTGGAGTTCCATCATGTCTGGTACAGCTGCACTCATGGGTGGAGTTACTTCATTCAAGGCACGGAAATCAACTGTCAGACGCCACTCTCCATTCTGCTTTTGCACAGGCCAGACTGGACTGTTGAAAGGTGAATGAGTTTTGCTGATGACCTTCTGACTCTCCAACTGACGAATCAAGTTTTGAATGGGCACCAAAGAGTCACGGTTGGTTCTGTATTGTCTGTGATGCACAGTTTGAGAAGCAACCGGCAG
Organism: Indicator indicator; assembly: GCF_027791375.1. Classification (NCBI taxonomy): domain Eukaryota; kingdom Metazoa; phylum Chordata; class Aves; order Piciformes; family Indicatoridae; genus Indicator; species Indicator indicator. The sequence goes on along the minus strand of NC_072053.1, from coordinate 9,618,630 downwards.
CTTTACATCCTCTATCTCATGTTGTCCAACAACTGCAGATTCATCTGAAAGCTCAGGTCTGATAGACAACTTCAATTTTCCTCCATCAATTTCTACAGTTGCTATTCCAAAAGCCCATTTGTAACCCTTAGGGTCTTTAAAACGCCCTTCTCTCAGAAAATCAATTCCCAAAATACAAGGTGCATTAGGACCTGTTACAATAGTATGTTTCTTCCACTGCTTCCCAGTTAAACTTATATCAACCTCTATCTTAAACAACTCTTGAGATCCACCAGTGACTCCCTGAATAGTTATAGATTCTCCCCCTTGATCATTTGTTTTATGATGGTGCACTGAGCTCCTGTGTCAACCAAGGCCCTGTACTTCTGAAATTTTGAAGTGCCAGGCCACTGGATGTACACATCCCAATAGGTTCTGTTATCTCCATTATCCCTTACCTCCCCTTGGTGGAAGGCAGGGCACCCCTAATGGTGGGGATTACATCCACATGTACAGCTAGCACAACGTCCAGCACCAGAATTAGGATCACTGTTGGAGCTATCAGAGTTGTTCTGGGAAACTGAGGAAGCGACAGCTACCCTCCTGGTATTGCTACCTCGGGATCTGCCCCTCTGCAGCTCCCGTAACCTCTTGAAAAGATCAGAAGTTGGTTGACCATCCCATCTGTTCATGTTCTCACCAAACTGATCACGCAGAGTTATCCAGATGCTGCCACGTGATTGCCTCTGCTGTCTGTTTTGGTTTGACCTATTCTGGAATGGCCTTCTTGGAGCATGTCTGTTTCTGACAGCTGAAACTTGTATCCATCTGGAGGAAGAGGAATCAGAATCATCCCCCTTCATCAAGTTGGATATGGAGGTTTTAAGTTCCTCCTTCAGCTCTTTCATGCAATTCTCCATCTTTCCAGACAGAGTTTCAATGGCTGAAACCAAAGAAGTACGTGCAAGACTATTCTCCAACTGCCTCATTTGGTCAGTGAAATGGCCAACAGTAGGAGGTGCTCCACCATAATTTCTTGCCACAATCCTGCTTGCCAGAATAGTGGCATAATTAGGAGGAGCAAGTTTAATGAGCTTTTTGGCAAGGCCTGTTCCAACAGGAATTTCATCATGATTCAGAGTCTTATGATCTCCATACATTACTTCTCTCACAGCAAACTCTCTCAGACGCTTGATTCCCTCAGCTATTGTGGTCCAAGGCTGGGGTACCTCAGCGAGACTGCCAGTAGGAGGCGTGCCCACAGAGAAACTTTACCAATGCACTTGCCTAGATGCCTGTCTATGCCTGTATCCTTTGAGTGCATCCCCAACTGAGAGGCCGACTTGTCACCTACCACCAATGCTTGGGCTCCCATATCAAAACACATGGCTACCCAAGACAGGACTGGCTCATTATCTCCTCTGATGTAATCCTTCCTCAGATGTCTAATTTCCTGTCTGGGTGCATTAGCTGACTGTATGTCATCATCATCATCATCATCATCATCATCCTGAGGTTGCTGTCCCTACAATCCTGTTGTAATCCTCCGTTGAATTTCCTTGAGTTCAGAGGCTCTGCCAGCAGTTGCTAATCTACCAGGGTCTACATCCTGAGCTACATCTCCATCATCTATGTGGGGTCTCAAGAGGTCTACCAGAGTTTTAAGGCTAACCCTCTCTTCCTCATCAGAAGGATCTTTCTTAACAGAGGGACCCTGAGTAGAAGGACCCTCATCTCCATCTGCACCATCTCCTGCAGCATCTGCATCTCCTTTACGCTTTCTGGTTACAGTGGCCACCAAATTTACTGGCTTGGTTTTCACATTCACAGCAGAGTTGGAAGAGCAAGTAGCCTTATGTCTTTCTTGACACAGTGCTATCAGTAGCCATATGATTATTCCAAGAAGCAACAAAATTAAGATTAAGGCTAGTACAAGATATCTAGGGTACCACTGGTTCCAAGGACCCTCTGTAGTTGTAAGAGGAGTAACAAACTCATATGTGTCTGCTAGCACATCCATAGTTGAGTTACCATAGCTTCTTAGCCCAATAAGACCACAACAGAATTCACCAACATTCAGTAGCTTATTCTTAACCCAAAGAAACGACTTATATGCCACATATCTCACAATCTTGTCTATCATGCAGGTAACAGCCCATCTGTAGACAATTGCACCGATAATAGATGAAATAAAATTACTCAAAATCCAGAACAGCTTCATTTTGCTTCCTAATCTGAGCAGAAATAAATCACAAGCAATCGAGCCCCGAGTTGGAGCGCCAAAAATAAAAAGTGTGTCGGTGTGAGCTGAAATTCCCCCCCCACCAACAATAACCAGGCTAGCTCAGTCTGGAAGCAAATTAAAAGCTGTATTTACAAGCAGAGTCTAAAATCTACAATGAAATGCAATGAATATGTACAAATATACAAAATTCACGACATTCACAAATATATACAATCAACAAAAAAAGCACAATCGATCTCCCTTTGCTTCCCCCCAGGCCTGGTCTGGGAGAAGCAGTGGCCAGTACACATGCTCTTACCCCAGAAGTAGAGTTGTTTACCAGACACACATGGTCCTGTCCCCTTTGTTCCTTTTTCTGCATTACCTCGACTTTCTTCAGGAAGGAAGGGAGATAAGGGGATCATGTCTATACACATCAGGGCCTGTGTGGATTTTGTGCTGGGTTCATTTGGCCCTACTATGACAGGGTTACCCCATACCACTTTGCATCTCCCAGCATTAGAGCTGAGATCTGTGTTCCAGGGTCCTATTGCATATGCGATCATTAAGTCTCTTGGTAAGCTTTCTAATATTCACCCACCCTTTGGCCCCCAGCCTACCTACTGAGGGCAAAGAAAGGGGTTTCCTGTCACCTCTTGCACTGGGTTACACTCCTCTGTGGAGGGAGTTGTGGCAGTTAGTTCCCCTTTAGTTAACCCATCAGATGGCCAAGCTTTCAATATTAACCTCAGTGTTTCAGTCTGGGTATTATGCATGATATTTTTAGGAACCCCTTTCTGCAAACCTTCTAACCACAAATCATTTATCTTTTGCCTTCACTAAGTCTGCGTTGCTGACTTAATCCATTAATGTCCACAAGTTTTCCACTAGAAGAAGAAAAAGCTTGTGTCATAGGTTTCCACTCATCCCATCTCATCCACTTGGACTCTGTTCTGGCACCTGGGATTGGTCCATATTTGTGCCCATAATTAATGAGCTTCTGTGTGACCTCCCCACAAGTCCACACCTTCCTCTCTGACCAGAGGTGGTCTGGGGTGACAGTGCCCTCTAGGACAGCTGCAAATCTTTCTCTTTGGGAAGTGGATCTTATTTTCCCTTGCAATTGGATAGCCATAGATTTCAGAGTATCAGGCAAACCTCTCATTAGAGGAGTCATTCTCTCTGGGTCAACTGGGAGCATCACTGGAGATATGGGTTCAACTTTCTTTCATACATCATTTGAAGACATGCAACCTTTTGGATGTTTTCCACCAACAGATCCGTATTTCCAGTGATGGCTATTGGGTCTCCTCTTTCAGGAGGATTTAATCCTCCTGCTCAATAGGCTGCCTTGGTCTTTTTGTTTTAAGACAGTTACTTCCTGATTTATACCAGTGTATTCCTGCTCTCAACACTGCACACACAGCTGACTTCCCTTTTCCTTTGCATACCTTAGCTTTTGCTTGTAAAGAAGCCAGCTGGTCCACTATGTGGTTATCCCAGGTTTTACGAGCCCACTCCATTCCTGGTGGTGAGGGCTTACTGCCTTGTTCCTCAAGAAATTTCAGGATTATACTCAAGTCTTTCTCCATAATGACTCAGTGAATAAACCCAGTTAGGGGAGTGGTCTTCCTGAGGGGGTGCCCCACTTAAGAATATTTACAAAAGTGCCACTCCCCTCTCCCTTGGGAGTTGTCGTGCTTCAGGCACTGAGTTAGGGAAGTGATCATCTTGAGGAGGTACCCTGCTTGAGAATATTTATCAAATTGTCACTTCCCTCATCATCAAGAGTTGCCCTGTTTGGTATTATTGTTAATATTCCTGTTCTGGGTTTCTTGATCGCTACTCAGCCTTCAAGGAATCCTGTTTCTGACACCAGAAAAATGTCTTAACGTGTTAGGTGGGAGAGAGAGTTCTTTCAGAGATTCCCCGAATAGAACCAAAAATGGAACTATCTGGCTGAGAAAACTGCTTTAATTTTACATTTGCGAGGGAAAAGGTTAGGAGTATAGGAAATAAAGTAAAAAAGGCAGAAGAGAAGACAAAAAAGGGCAGGGGGAGAGAAGTATATAGGTACCACTGTGACTTTGGCTGGGCGTTGACTTCCTGGAGTCCACAGCGTTGGCCAAGTTGGTGGGGAATTCCAAAGATAGTCAGGGTTGATGTCCTTTTATCTAGGTGTCTCATTGAATATTCATGTGTTTCCTGAGAACAACTTAGCATATTCATTTGCTTGCTCACACTCACCACCCAGTGGTGGTGCTCAAGTTCAGTGCAGTCTTCAGAGTGGGTTCAGGGGTCCTATGAGCAGATCATGCCCACCCAAGTTTGTGCAAGTTCCTGCTTTCGCATGGAGGTTGGACCTGATGATCTCTTGAGGTCCCTTCCAACTTCTAATATACTGTGATACTATGAAGTGTCTTCAGGTTCAGGAAAGAAGTCCTTGGTTGACCATTGAGCAATGCCATGAGATGAAATTAGCTCTGTGTCCAATGAGATGAAAGGGTGGTAGTGGCCGTATGTTGGTTTTGCAAACATGTGGCACTCCTGGAACAGCTCAGGACACCATAAAAAGGAACCAGGTCCTCACAGGTGGTGAGACCCAGGAACCAATTATTGAGAGAGGTGGCAGACAACGTGTCCCTGGACACATTCAGATTCAGGCTGGGCTGGGTTCTTGTCCAGTTAAAGATGTCTTTGTTTACTGCAGAGAAATTGATGATCTTTAGATGGTTGATGATCTTTAAAGGTCTCTTTCACCCCAAAGCGTTTTATTATTATATGCTCTTATAATAAAATCAGTCACATGTTGTTCCTTAGAACCACAGAAAACTGCAAAGAAGAACTCTTCTGTCTTACTGTGACTTCTGGTGATAATTGTTGTTGACTCGTACTATCTCAGGCACATTGAATTGTGAATCCTTTAGTCACAAGAATGAATACTAGTGTCACAGTATCACAGTATATCAGAGACTAGAAGGGACCTTGAGAGATCATCGGGTCTAACCCCCCTGCCACAGCAGGATCTCTTAAGGTAGTCCGCATAGGAATGCATCCAGGTGGGTTTTGAAAGTCTACAGAGAAGGAGACTCCACAATCCCCCTGGGCAGCCTGTTCCAGTGCTCCATCACCCTCACTGTAAAGAAGTTTCCCCTCATGTTGAGGTGAAATCTTCTATGTCCAAGTTTGAACATCTTGGTCCTTGTCTTTTCACTGTGAACCACCAAAAAGAGCCTGGCCCCCTCCTTTTGACACCCACCCCTCATTTATACACATTGATGAGATCCCCTCTGTCTTCTCAAGACTAAATAGCCCCCAAGATCTCAGTCTCTCATCATAGGGGAGATGCTTAAGTTCCCTCTCATCTTCATGGATCTCCTTTGGATTCTCTCCAGCAGTTGTCTGTCTTTCTTGAACTGGGGAGCCCAAAACTGGATGCAGCATTCCAGGTGTGGTCTCACCGGGGCAGAGTAGAGTGGTAGAAGAACTTCCCTAGACCTGCTGGACAGAGGTCCATGGATTTGTGTGTCTTGAGATGGTATAAGAGATCTCTAACTTGGTCCTGACCAACCAGCAGAATGTCCACATCTCTCCTGTTCTGCTCCCTTGCTTCTAGAGACTGAGGTTCCTGAGGCCTGGTCTTAGGAGTGAAGACTGAGAAAAAGAAAGCATTCAGCAATGCTGCCATCTCAGCATCAGGCTATCAGATTAGTTAGACAGGGTACATGTTGATACTCCTGATAACTTACTTGTCTTCCATGTGGTTAGAGATGAATTCCAAGATGATCTGCTCCATCATCTTTCCAGGGATGGAGGAGGGGCTGACTGGTCTGTAGTTGCCTGGGTACTCTTGTTGGTTTCAAAGAAACAACCCACATCAGACTCTACTTACTAAACTCTCTTTAGCAAAGTTGTGCTCTTGACTTCATCAGAATCAAGTCAAAGTTCATTATTCTCTGGCTTCTTCAATTTTCCCCTCATAAGAGGTAAATAATCATTGTATTGGTCTTAATGGAGTGCTGCATGTGACTGAAAATATTTCTGCAAGGAAATAGGTACTGTACATGCATTTCTATCTATACAGCATTATTTATAAAGTGAGTAACTTGATTTGTACTTTTTCTGAATACAAATTTCTATATAAATGCAAATTAATTTTTCTAGTAATAATATTTGTCGTTCAGACAAATTTATTTTCCCATTTGTTTCCTGTCTCTAAACACCCAATAGATTCCACTTCATCTGTACGTTATTCAAAGTTTGTTTCACTTATGCCCAAATACCCTTGTTGTAAAGAAGAAATTGCTTTTGATTACACATATATCACAGCACTTAAACATTAGTCTCATCTTCCTATGGTTAATAATTCACCTTATATTCTAACATCAATCAACATAGAATCAGTGTAACAACTTTTATGAGTCCCTTTATCATCAACACATTCCAAATGCTGGTACAATTCATACTGCAGATCCACATAGCAACTGGCTTAATAGCCCTTAAAGCTGTTATAGTGTTCATATCCTTTCTATCATGAAATTATTGTTCGTGTTTTCTTACAAGACACTTTGTAGTCATTTTAGGTTATTATATTTATATTTCTTTGCACCCCTCAAACAGAATCTGTACATCAACAAAGCTGGTGCAAATGGGTGCGAAACCACAATTGTTCACAGAGTTGTTCTGCACCTGCTCCAACACCACTGAATCAAATTTGGGTATTGGCAACACTCTCAGGGAGCAGGAGAGTGCAAAGGTGGAGAAAGGAATTGATTCTCTCTAGGATTTCAATTTTCACCAGGTAACGGACTTCACCTGCTTTAAGTTTAAAAAAAAAAAAAAAAGTTTTCTTTTTCTTAGAGAGATGTCAAATAAAGTCACAGTTCTGTGGTTCTAAGACCTGTTTTCCCCATCAGCTATACATATAGACTTCATATTGAAGTTAGGATAATCATCCTTTGCCAGGACAATTAAATCCCAAGTTTAGTATTGCCATCAATTTAAGACATAATTTTATTATTTACATCGATCATACAAGCTTTTTATCTGATTTAGTTTTCACACTGCCTTTGTTTTCCTATATTTGATTCTAGTCCTGACCCATTCTAATAATTCATTCTCTTCTGAGAGGTTTGCTTTTTCCACATCTCACCTTTATGTTCTGCCCCTGCAAAAAATCATTCCCTCAGAACCAACAAAACCTGAAATATCAGCCATAAGTGAGGTGTGACAGAGGATACAAAGAATGTGGAGTTACTGAATTACTTCTTTGTCTCCATCTATACTGCTGGAGACTGTCCTCAGGAGCCTCAGACCCCTGAGGCCCCAGAGGAAGACATGACAGACAAAGAATTTTCCCTGGGTTAGGGAACGATTAAGCAATCTGGACATCCATAAATCCATGGGTCCTGATGGCATGCACCGACAGGTGCTGAGCGAGATAGTGGAGGTCATTGCCAGACCACTCTCCACCATCTTTGGTAAGTCATGGCAGACAGAAGTGCCTGGCAAGTGAGGGAAGGAAAATATCACTCCAATCTTCAAAAAGGGTAAGAAGGAGGACAAAGACAAGAAAGATGAGGTTCTGCCAAATATAGTTTTAACCCCACAGTCACACCAATGTGAAATGTAAATTCTCGCCAAAAATATGAACGGCAGAGATATTTATAGAGATTTTATAAATATTTATTTACACACTATATTACATGTTATTTACAGTCGATATTTGCAGGTCCTAGTATTCAGTTGAAAAAATGAGTTCTGCAGAATGTATATATATGGGTGCTTTGAACATCTTGAGGGGATCTAGAAGTTTAGAAAGTGAAACCAATTCAGAAAGAGGTAGGGGTGAGGGTGAGGGTGAGTGCTTGTTGGAGACCGGCAAGCCCATAAACCAGTGGTTTGGCACAAACCTCAACAGAAACTCAATGAAGAAATATTTGGCTTACTTATGAACTAAAGAACTTTGCAAGATCTTTCCTTGATACTGCATTTGTATTCCCGGAATTGTGGCACGGATGTGCCGTAATAAAGAAATTGAAAAAGGGCACTGATGGCGTGGCACTGTGCCACGTGGTTGCTGCTTCTCCTGGAACAAAAAGGTCCTGGTAGTTTTCAGGTGAGCCTTGAAGGCTTTGCAACTCAGTTTGTGGAGGTGCTCTATAATACAAGCTTGTCACTCAGGGGGAAAAGCCTTGTCGTCGGGGTCGCAGGGCACAGCAAAGTGGAGAGGCTGGGGCGACCTTCTCCATGATCCATGGGGATCAGCCAGGGAGCTGCCAGTCCTGCCGAAGTGATGTCCCAACTCCTGGGGGGTTGTGGCAGTCTGGGATGGGTGGTGCACATGGGTTACCACGGTTCCCTCGCTTGGCAATCAGTTCCCTTGCTCAGTGATCATTCGGGCAACGAAGGCAATCTGCGGAGATGCACTGGAACACGCCGGATCAAGTCCTGGGTAAAAGCAGATCCTTTGGCAGTGCAGGGCATGAGGCAAACACAGGTGTGATGCTTTGAAACTGTCTCTTTAATTTTTCTTCTCAAAGTTCAAGCAGAGACGGTGAAAGAGTGTAAATAAGTCACTATGGGGTGTAAGAAAGCAAAATAATGATTGTTCTAAACACTTCCATTGGATAGATAGAAATGTTTAAGAACTATTACTCAAAACAAAGTAGACACAGTCAGGGCAACTTGCTGAGCTGTCTGGATGCTTTTTCTTCTTCTCTTCTGGCTGAACACAACACACTGACTTTGGCGAGCTAAGTTAACAGACTCTTTGCTTTTAACTAACTGCTTTCTGCCAGGGGGTCGTGGGGAGAGGCCCCTGGGGAAGGTCCCCTTTGGTGGGCAGCAAAGGGAGCTGGGTTGTGCTTTTCTGTTGATTGTATATATTTGTAAATGTTGTGAATTTTGTATATTTGTACATATTCATTGCATTTCATCATAGATTGTAGATCTGCTTGTAAATACAGCTTTTATTTGCTTCCAGATTGAGCTAGCCTGGTTATTCTTGCTGTGGGGGGAATTTCAGCTCACACTGACACATTTTTATTTTTGGTGCTCCAGGTGAGGCACGAGGACATCCTCTTGGTTTCTGGGGTTATGGCTACAGGGGCTCAGAAGCTAACTACACCCCAACAGAGAAAGAGATTTCAGCTGCTTATGAAGGATTGAAAGCTGCTTCTGAAGTGATCAGAACTGAGTCACAGCTTCTTCTTGCTCCTAGATTGCCAGTTCTGAATTGGATGTTCAAAGGTAAAGGTTCTTCACCACATCATGCAACAGATGCTACATGGTCTAAGTGGATGGCTCTGGTAACACAGAGAGCTCGAATGGGAAATCTTGAAAGGCCTGGTTTCATGGAGGTGATCACAAACTGGTCAGAAGGCACAAGCTGTGCAAAACTTCCAGAGGAGAGAGTAACTCGTGCTGAGGAAGCTCCTCCTTACAGTGATCTATCTGATGATGAAAAGAAATATGCTTTATTCACAGACGGTTCCTGTCGTCTGGTTGGAAACAAGCAAAGGTGGAAGTCTGCAGTGTGGAGTCCAACACGCAGGGCTGGAGAAGCAAGAATTGGAAAAGGAGAGTCCAGTCAATTTGCAGAGGTAAAAGCTGTCCAGCTATCTCTTAATGTAGCTGAACGTGAGAGATGGCCAAAGCTTTATCTCTACACCGACTCATGGATGGTAGCCAATGCCTTGTGGGGTTGGCTAAAAGACTGGAAGAAGAATGGCTGGCAGAGAAAAGGAAAGCCTATCTGGGCTGCAGATCTGTGGCAAGACATTGCTGCTGGCTTCGACAGAATCCCAGAGAAAGTGAGACACATTGATGCTCACATTCCTAAGAGCAAAGCTACTGAGGAACAACAACACAACCATCAGGCAGATATGGCTGCAAGAGTTTCCCAAGTGGACACAAACTCTGATCCTGATCTTGACTGGAAACACCGAGGTGAGCTGTTCTTAGCTCGGTGGGCCCATGACTCATCAGGACATCAAGGCAGAGATGCAACCTACCAATGGGCTCGTGACAGATCCATTGACATTCCCATGGATGCTATCACACAAGTCATCCATGACTGTGATATTTGTGCTGCTATTAAGCAGGCAAAGCGAATTCATCCCTTGTGGTCCGGTGACCGATGGTCCAAGTACAAATATGGTGAATCGTGGCACAGCGACTACATCACTGTATCTCATTCTCAATCTGGTAAGCAATATGTGCTGACTATGGTAAAGGCAAACACTGGATGGTTGGAAACTTATCCAGTTCCTCATGCAACTGCACATAACAGCATTCTTGGTCTGGAAAGGCAAATCCTGTGGAGACACGGAACTCCAGAGAGGATTGAGTCAGACAACGGAACTCATTTCAAGAATAATCTTGTAAAGAACTGGGCCAAAGAGCACTGCATCGAGTGGATATTCCACATTCCCTACTATGCACCAGCTGCAGGGATGATCGAACGTTACAGTGGTTTGCTGAAAACCACTCCCAAAGCCATGGGGGATGGATCTTTGAAAAACTGGGAGAAGCATTGAGCACAAGCAACCTGGTTGGTGAATAGTAGAGGTTCAGTGAATCAAGCTGGACCTGCCCAATCAGATTTGTTGCAAAAGGAAGAAGGTGATGGAATTCCTATTATCAGAGAAAAGAATCTGTAGGCAAAACTCTTTGGGTATTTTCTCCTTCAGGAGAGGCCAAACCTGTCCGAGGGGTGGTTTCTGCTGAAGGTCCTGGTCACACCTATTGGGTGATGCAAGAGAATGGTGAAATTCAGTGTATTCCACAAAGAAATCTAACTTTGGCTGAAAGAGGTTAAATTTCAGAGTGTTGTGCAGATACGATATAGTGGCCAAGAGAAGAGTCCATGATTTCTACAGTTCATGAGCCCTACGAACCCTGAGAGCCCTGAGTCACCTGAGAGTCCCTGTTCCTTCCTTCGCTCCATCTTTGAGGAAACAAGCTGTTTGCTGCTTTTCCTGTGATTCACCCTTTTGAATCATCTACATCTGAGATAGCTGGAATGGACTATGATCTTTATTCACTCGTTGTAAATACTGTTTTAGATTAGACAAATAGTAGTAGCAGCCAATGGAATTGTTTAGAAGGGGTGGACTGTGATGGTTTGAAACTGTCTTTAATTTTTCTTCTCAAAGTTCAAGCAGAGAAAGTGAAAGATTGTAAATGAGTCACTATTGGGTGTAAGAAAGCAAAATAATGAACAGGCAAAGGCACAAGCACAGAGCACTTGTTTACCAAGCCCATCTATTTAACATTTGCCACACGAACACTGATCCAGTGAGCATCCTTTGTGAACAGAGTAATCAACCAATGAAATGATGTTTTACCAAATGTAGTATGAGCATACCTGAGCTTTGTTTGCCACAACGAGCCCAGGGGGGTTGTTAGATTCATTGGCACCAAGACTTCCCCCTCCTCTCCAGAAGGGAGAGGGAAGAAGGAGTTCAACCTTAACATGCAGGGACATGTTCTGCCACTATTTGGGATGTAGTCTTGGGCATAAGTGTAATTCACCACACACACAAATGAGAGACATTGCAGGTCCCCCAAAATTATGTGCAATTGTTTTTTCATGAGCAATTGTCTTAGTCTGTCATGTTGGATGTAAAATTTTCTTAGATGGAGATGAAAGTGTTAATTTAAATACAAATTGTTACAAGATATCTCCAATTCTTTAATCTGACTCCAAAGAATGGTTGTTTGAAGTGAACAGTAAACACTGCTCTGGTGCTTTAGAAAGGTTCCTCACATTCTTCTCCATGTATTTAATTTATACAAGGATTTGGCCCATTCTGACTTGATTATAATTTCAAATTATATATATATTCCCAAAGCTCACTCTCTACTAGTGGCATATTATTGTTATTTATACCATTGAAAAGCCAGACCTCTGGAATTCAGATTTCTGTATGAATAACTGCCCTTCAGCAACGTTTGAATATTACCACATGAAAGTGAAGAATCATGGCAATAGGAGTATTAAGAATAATGTCCAGAATGTGCAGTATGTACAGATAATGTTTAGGATCAAAATACTGCACCTTTCAATAGAAAATATTTTTACAAGCACTTAGCTTCTAAGGGTTAGCTTAAAATGGCATGGTTCCTTAAGAAAAAAATGCTTCTGGTCATCTGAGAAACCTGGTCATAATTTATTCAGTTAATGGTTCAAGTATACCCTTCTTTCTCTGCATTGCAGGGAAATTAAGCTTGAAGACACAGTGCAAATGTTAAATGAAAAGGCTTTCTCTGTACAAAAATGTTTGGAATTGGCAATTTCAATAATTTTAAAATTTTTATTCAGATTTGGTTTATGCTGGTGGAAATTTGGGATAACCTCTCTAAAAAGCTTTTTCAATATAAGTTTTAAAAGCCTCATATTCTTATTTTGCTGCTGTGTTCTGTACTGGTTGAAGAGCACCACCTACATCTCTATACTGTTACCTGACTAGAACTCAGATTAGACATGCTGCTTTTTGGCAGAAAGTTTTTCATAGTGATATGATGTCACAGATACCATCACACCCGGCAGTACTGAAAACTCTTGTTGTCTTGTAGCAGTCTTCTACTCTTTCTCTTTCCAGTCTTCACTCTTTCCCATAGTATTTACTCTTTCTCTCCTCAAGCTGTAGTGTAAGAAAGTGAAATGTACAGCGTCGCACTGTAGGCCAAGAGCATTGTTTGAGATGCTACTGACACCACTCTGTTCTTCCACCTTTTTCAGCCAGGTGATTTCCTGAGGTGGGAACAGGGAAATGGGCTGCAGCACTCAGGCATGCTACAGAAACCACAACAAACTTCACAGTATCACAGTACATTAGAGGTTGGAAGGGACCTCAGGAGATCATAGAGTCCTGCCAAAGCAGGATCACTTGGGGTAGTCTGCACAGGAATGCATCCAGGCAGGTTCAGAAAGTCTCTAGAGAAGGGATTCCAGAACTTCTGTGGGCAGCCTGTTCCAGTGCTCCATCACCCTCACTGTAAAGAAGTTTCTCCTCATGCTGAGATGAAATCTTCTACGTTCAATCTTGAACCCACTGTTTCTTGTCTTATTAGTGAGTACCACTGAAAAGCACTTGACCCCCTCCACTTGACACACACCCCTCAGGTACTTATACACATTGATGAGATCCCCTCTCAGTCTTCTCAAGACTAAATAGCCCCAGGGAATGATCTCTCTCTTCATAGGGGAGATGTTCAAGTCCCCTAATCATCCTCATGGCTCTTAATTGGATTTTCTCCAGCAGGTCTCTGTCTCTCTTGAACTGGGGAGCCAAAACTGGACACAGTATTCCTGGTGTGGTCTCACCAGGGCAGAGTAGATGGGTGGAAGACTCTCCCTAGACCTTCTGGACACACTTTTCACGTACCTCTTAACAGGCTTTCCCCACTCCCCTCTATTCTTTCACTACTTTAACTACAACAATGTGTGCCTTAAAGAAGTACTTTTAGGTCACTTTAGATCAGAACAGTAAAACAAATGCTGAGAGTTCAAGGTTAATAGATGCATAAAACAAAAGTAATTCCATGTCAAAGCTGAGATGACAGATGATTTGACTTGAGACTGCCTTGCAATCACTCTTTTACATGTGCTCTCTACTCAGCCTGGTGGAAGGTGTTATGTTTCTGACATTTACTTGTCAGAAAGGTATGACAATAGAAATTGTTTCTATCTCTGCTATTCCCAGATGTTAACCTTCTAGCTTTATTTTGTAATTGGGGTTCCATGGAGCTTTAACATTTTCTATTGATTCAATAGAAGTGATAACATTTCCAATCATAAGATGACATTATAGAAATATCAAGCAATTCACATATCAAAATGTTTGATAGCTGGGCTCACCACATTAATTTCTGTCACCTTTGCTAGGAACCTTTTATCCTCTTTTTAGTACTGAAGGACACCTGACAGTAGTTTCTGTCACTTTTATTGTTCAATAAAGTAGAGAAAAGTTTCAATTAACAACAAAGGATCCTCTAGGAAGTTGTGAATGAGACTACATTTTATTCATTTTACTGTATTTCTTTTTCCTAATGAGCCAGATGTAAATTCTAACCCATGCTTCACAGAAAAAAGCAGGAAAAAATATTGTATAAGCTTATACAGTCTGAGGGACGTAGTTTTGTTCATTTGTGGTTTTTAATGTTATTTATCTGTGGGAGTCAGCTTTTACAAATATTTGGAAAATTCGTCTTTGTCTCTGGATGCCACTAATTTAAAGGCTAATATCCCTAAGGTTCAATCCAGATTAAAATTAAAAAAAAAAAATGTAATATGTGCTTAGGAATAAGATGCAATGCTGCTATTCTTTGCCTTACACCAGCAACCTATTTAGAAACTTCGATACTTGGTATACATTTCAAATTTTTTGTGGGTGCTGAACAGCAACCAGTGACCTACTATGTCTTGGTGTAATTTCTACACATTTCCTCCTACAGTCAACACTGGTAAATTCATAGAGGGAGGTGTCTTGGCCAGACTGTCATTTTCCCCTCAAAACTCTTACTCTTCTGTAAAAATTATCCCTTCAGATTTTGATAAACATTTGTCCTGGCCAGCCATTGTATCAATCAGAGACATATGATTACAATATTCCTTCTGGTAACTTGTTCTTTGGCTGAGCAGTAGGTGAAGCATGGTGTAATGCTCCCTCTGCAGCTCTGAAGTCTTCCCAACTTTGTAACTTCCTCTGACACCTGCCCCTCTAATGCATCACAGATAAAAGTGTCATATTCCTGCTGAGCCTGAATAATCACAATAACAGTTTTCACATAATTTTAGGACCTTGTGTGCTATCACTTATTTCAAAGGAAGCAGTCGAAAGAATAACCAGAAAAGCAAAACAACAACAAAACCAAACCCCACCCCCAAAAAAACCCACAACAAAACCAAAACAAACAAAAACCCCCAAACAAACAAAAACCCAATCAGAAACAAACAAACAATCTGAGAATTTCTATTTTGGAATTTATTTTGGGTTTGGTTGCATATATATTTTGTGACCAACACTGGAACTTAAATAATTATTAATATGTTTCCTTAAGTGTTATAAAATACCTCAATGACACTGCTCATTGCCTCTTTCTTCTCCCTTCAACTGCAGCTTGTAAAAGAAGCTAATTAATCCACTTAAAAGCTACCAATGTATAAACCAGGGTAACCATTCCACAATGTCATAGATATAAACACGGTTCAGTAGGCATCAGTGCCACTGAAACAACAGTTAAATTTCAGAAAAACACATTCCTTACAATGGTATAAACTGTCTGTCACAATAATTGCATAGGTTAAGTCAAGAGGTGTATCTGATCTTGTTTTATTTTCCCTTCATTCTCTTAACAGGATATGCAAGTTCTGTGAAACAGAAGTCCACAATTCCTTCCCCTTTTTGAAACAGATACTCAATCTACTTGTTTATAAAGGAAGCTGTAAAATCAGCTTGTTACTGAATAAAGCAATGTTATCTATCTGGTCTGCTTCGTAAGGATTTTCCTAATAATACTGACCAATAATAGACTCTCTCCTCTTCAATTCTTTTCTCTCCCATGAGACACAACATGAAGTAATTCCCTGGAACAGTTCTTCCAATCTCAAATACGAAAACTCCTGGGCAAATGCTTTGTGGCTTAAGTGCAGTCTAAGGCTTGAGAGTGAAGGTACCTGTCTCTGCTACAGCTCAGTGCCAAGGACTACATCATACAACATCAAAGTCACAAGTGCTGGGTTGTTGTTTGTGTAGTCTCAAAGTACGACTGAGGATTTCTACATGATGCGGCAATTTGGGAAATCTTGCACTAATTTTAATGAATAAATAAGTCCAAGCTGTTTATGAAGACATGAAATAGTGAACCTGGAAAACAAACAAACAAGCAAACAAACAAACAAAAGCAACATTTTAAGAATAACAAAATCTCAGAATAAAAATGTAAAGTAGGAGTAAAGAAGGACATCTTTTCATCAGTATTCTATAATACTTTTTTCTTTATCCGTAGGAAGATTTTGTAAGGAAAATCTCATAATCCGCAGTCATTCAGATGATAATGTTTTTCTTTTGGATACTTGAGAAAAAATCCCCAGATTACCTATTGCCATTTTGGTTGCGGTTGAAATTCAGTCCTACTTCACAAAGTGGAAAAATTAACAAGGAACACAGTATTTTTTTCCAGTGAGGATTTCCAAGAATGTCCTGCTCAGGAAAAGGAGGTGCAGGGTCTGGCCATGTATATTTTGAGCTGAATCAAACTTAAAACTGCGTCAGACTTCTTAAGGTTTTAGTCCCACTCTGTTTCTCAGTCTATTCAGAGTAGCCCTCCCAGCTCAGGAACATTACAGGGAAGGATTTGATATCAATGAAAGCATTGTATTTCATGACAGAGCTTTCCTTTCTAACATTTCCTTTCTAACAAGCTTTCTGGCATCAAAATATCCTTTTCTGTACCTATCATGACATCCAAAATAGACAGACACCATTTAAGCCTGATTGTCAATATAGCCATTGCAATCACTCAGCTTAAAATGCATGAGGTGAGAATTTTTGAAAAAACAGTTTGTTGAGCTATTTCAATGTCTATTCACCTTCCCTTATGTCTCTGTCTCTCTGTATATGTATATCTATATCTATATAGATAGATATCTATCTATGCATCTGATACATAGATACAGATACCATAGATATAGATCTGATACCATATATATATAGTGGTGAAGGTACCAAATACCCAGAATTATGCCCCCAGATACCAGCAAACTTGTCCCAACATGTTTTGGTAAGCCCCACTTTCCACCCACCTTTCAGGAGAGGACAACAATGGCCCAGGCGCCAACCTGTCTCCTAAAGGGTAAACAACTGCATGCATCCATTGCATGGCATGCTTATGCACTTGTCATCTATGGGCATAATTCTAGCTTAATAATTCTAGTTGTTGACAAGTGTGCCCATTGGCCAGATCCAGCCTCCAGAAATCTATGAGTATTACTCCATTTGTTTACTACTTTGCTCTCTCTTTTTGCTTTCTCTCGCTTTGGCTGAACCAGAGAAGCTCGCAAGCCCTAAGTCTTCTCACTCCCACATGCAAGTGTACTAAAAGCTTCTGCACCACGGAAAGAAGCCAGCTCTTTGAGCTGCTCGAGGAACCAGCAAACAGGATGATCCCTTTGCTGATGTTGATACCAGCATTGTAAGCCCAGTCAAAGGACTGAAGAAAAGCCCTGAGAAAGGGTAAGCTCAAGCCTAGTCAAAAGGACTGAGGAAGCCCCGAGAGAGGGTAAGCTCTAGTCGAGAAGGGGAAGGACTAAGCCCAAGCCTGGCAGTCCAGATCTGCTGCAGCCACAAGCAGCCATAAGAAGAGATGCATCTTGTGTGACCCCTGCTGTTTGCAGGAGAGAAAAGGAGTTGCAGCCACAGCCTAAGTGGTCAGGGCAATGCAACCCAGGATTTCCCCAAGGGAAAGAGGGAGAGAAAACATCCCCCTCATTGAGATCAAGTTAGACTGCTGCGTTGTAACCTAAAATGGAAAGCAGTTGCCAATATTTCGGCAGAGTCAGCTCACTTCAAGCTGAGCCAAGGGGGAAAGTGTCGCTTACACTGCACCCCCCACCGAAACCAGCCTACCGAGAACCACCACCTCGATCGCGAGGGCTGACCCCCGAAAGAACCTGGCCTGGCCGTGGAGAGAACCACTCCCAGGACCAGCCCTGCCGGGCCGGTCCTCCGCTCAGGGAGCCACTCCAACCCCTCTAAGGGAAACTGCCAATCAGCAGAAAGCAAGCCGCCCCTCTCCGCAGCCGTGCGAGGAGAAAGCAAGTCTTTCCCCCACCCACGGAGGTGGGGGGGGAAAGAAAGTTGCCGCCCGGATGGGACCAGCCTGGGCAGAAAGCCGGCAGCAGCAAGCAGCCTGCATAATTGAGCAATTTGTCTCTCTACAAAGAAAGAAAGAATGTATCTTTCCATGTGTGCAACATTCAGTAACATTCTATTCAAAGAGCACGCACGTAGCCATGTGATATTTCTAGTTTAACTTGCCTTGTGATAACATTATAAATATCTCTGTACATAGTTGCAAGCCACAAAGTGGACCAGTGGCAGAACTGCACCTTTCATTGCCTTAATTAGAAATTGATTCTGTAAATATTCTAATTGGGTATAATTGTATATACTGAACCAGTTACGGACTATATTTTTACAGCTGTGCATTCAAATCAATATATATATGGTGATTAGTCGATTATTCATAATTATAATAATAAATAATAATTTTCATAATTCATATTTCATAATTCATAATTAGTAACTGTCATCCTCCTTCCCTAATAATCCCCCTCTCCATGACAGATATATATATGTCAGGTTTATTTGTACCTTTTTATCTTAAAAGATAACCATCTGTGAAACAAAGCATAATTTGATGTACCTTCAGGGGTAAAAAGGATATATTTTCAGTGGTTGGACCTTTTGTATGTGGTTGCATGTGACAGCCCAAACCCTCAAATATTTAAAAGTCACATTAGTGGTTAAAAGGTTTGGTTTATATTTCATATTTTGTCTCATTTGACTTTTAATTTTTGTGACATTCATAAATAACCCGAGGTTACTTATTACTCTGCTTTTCACTCTGAAGGTTCAGGTTTGGTGCAAGTTAGGTTGCTAAAGCTGCTGTCATAACATCATTTCTGTAAATGCAGTAAAGAACAAGACAATGAAACTATAGCTATTCAAGAAAAAAAAGTAAAATAAAAATAAAATAAAAATAAATTATTCAATCAACCCTCCAATAAAACCTATTTTAAAAAAATACTTATTTTTATCAAAATATTTCAGACTACTTTTTCAGCTATTGCATAGCAACCAAGATGTGTATTTCTTTCGTAAAATTATTTTTTATTAAAAATTATTTTTCACTATAAAAAATCCAAATTTTACAATAAACATTATAAATAAAATGTTTGAAATTGTCTGTTATTTTTCTGGGTTTATTTATTTTTGTTGTTGTTGGTGGTGGTTTTGTTTGGATTTTTGTTTTGGTTTGTTTGTTTTGTTGTTGTTTGTTTGTTTTTCTACATAAGATAATTTTCCCAGAAGGACAAAATGCTGTATGCCTAAGCAAATTTTAAAAAACCCACAAAACTAAACAACAATAACAAAAACAAAACCAAAGAGAATAAACACTATGTCTTATACATAAGATATACAATATAATGAATTTTGAAGTAAGATGTAATTACAGGACAATACACAACATAAAAACATATAGGAAATATATTAAAATTATGTTTATGAGATCCAAGATTGAGGAGGAAGAAACTATCTCTATCAACCTCATAGTGTTACTAAGGTAGGAGTAATAGATGTGAGTAAATTTCTGTTTATCCACTTCATGTATGACAAATACATCAACATAAGGACCACCGAAAACAGTTAAGGGTGTGTATAATGAAAAAGGATAAAAGCTAGAAAGCATATTGTGGCAGTTTAGGCTGGGTGCCCCCTGCCACTGCCGCATGAGATACACCTCTGGTGTCCTGGGTGCCCACCCACAGGGGTGGACACAGGAAACGACGTATTTCTACCCATAAGTACTGCACCCTATAAGGCCATCTGCAAAGTCATTCTCTTCCTCTTTCTTCCCTCTCTGCTCCCACGGGAGATGTCCTCTCTTATCGGGTAATGCCGGGGGAGTATCCTCAAGGCCTCTTAGGCCTGTCTAGGCCTAATGCCAGGAGGAGAATGGAGGGGGAGGCAGTCTCAGACCTGGCCAGCCTGAGACTTGCCTAGCAGCGGGAGGGGGAAGAAAGAGCCCTGGGGGGTTTGGGTTTACCCTCAGGTGGGAAGAAGGGAAGGATTGGGAAGCTTTGGGAATTCTGTGAGGGGTTCTGTACGCTTTGGGATACTCTTTGTCACTATGCTTTATAGCTTGTAGTTCTCTGTAGCTTCACCAATTGCTTTTCCATTTAAACTTTCCATCACTCTCCAATCCGTTTGTGTGAGTCTCATTCTTTTGTCCCTTTCGGGGCAAGAGACGATCTGTCTGGCCCCAAACCAGCACACATATGTATAGGGATAGAACTGACAGATATACCTGTGTCACAGATGGAGTTCAGTCTGACATCACCCATGCTCAAGCATCTTACAATGAATGATGCTTGTAGGACATGACACAATGTGCTTGTCCCTCACTAACACTTCCAAATAGGCCCCAAAGAGGAGCTTGTTCCACTCACAAGGTCCCAGAAGGCTTGTGCTTGGAGAACACTCACACTTCATGGCCCAGCAGAACTTCAACATGTGCTACCCTGGTGTCTGTGACATCACTTTTTATCACATCAGCAGTACACAGACAACATGTACAAGAAAATTACATGAGGCAGCTGATCAACATGCCCTAGTTTCCAGCAAGGAAACTCAGAAAATTTCCTGCCTCCTGATGAGGCTGAGATGACTTTTCCTGTAAATATCTATCTCCTCTGTGAGAATCAAGTTTTATTTTTTTTTCCTTAAACAGGTGTTCTATGGGTGTTCTTTTAAAAGGGAGTAACTTTATTTTAAAAAGGGCAAAACATTGATGCAAAACGTATGCAAAACGTGAAACTCTGGAATTTACTGCCTCACTGCAGTGTTTCAGACACTTAAAAGGCTATTCCTGACAAAAAGAAGGGAACAAAATTAAATCAGGCAATTGAGTCAAAGTTAAATCAGCCTCAGTTTGGGGGGGTGTGTGTGCGTGTGTGTGTGTGTGTTTTGTTTTGTTTTTCCCCTTCCTTCATTCTTTTGCTGCAGAAGTTGCATTTCTTAGCCTTGCTGATGTGTTTTGGGACTCTCTGACCAGATACCCTCAGCATTCCCAAGTCTTACTCCTAGGGCTTGATAATGTTTTCTGTTAGGGACAGACAGAGCTTCATAGGAGGAAACAATCCTATGGAGGAAGCAGATCCTATGGAGAGCTGTGACAATAAGGAATAAGACCTTGAATTTGATTTTGTATCCTTTGGAGAGCCAGTCCAGAGAGCAGAGCATTGCAGTCATGTGCTTTCAGTTGCTAGAGGACGTTTTATAGTCAGGGGATTTTATGGAACCTAGTACTAAATTTTCTTTTGAGAAAAATAGCTTTCCAAACGTTCTTTGCTATTGCAAATAACTAGTCAATGTTCTTTCACTGCACCGACTCTGAAATATTACACAATGACAAGACAGAAAAAAAACCAATAGTGGAAGTATGTAGATGAGAGGTGAGTTGTGTAATTAAATAAGGCTATACTCAGGGAGGTAAAGGAAGTTTATATTGTGAAAAAAAAAAAAACACAACAAACTATATTTCTCTCTGGGTTGAGAAGAGGACCAATATGACCTCTTGCATATACACAGGATTGATTTAAAGTATATAGAAATTACATTAAATGAATTCTTTAAATAATTAACAAGTGGACATAATGGACAGAATACAGGAGAAATTTTTGAAGATAAAAGAAATATCATATCTGCCTGCTCTTAATTATGCAATCGCATCTATTTACAAACCATTGGGGTTTTATTGCCTCTAGCAAAGTGGTATGTAATTAAAGATGATACAACTTTTGCCTACATGTGAAAAGATTTAATTAGGTCCTTCTCTTCCTTCCCAAGACGAATATTCTTTGATCCTTGGTCTTAGATTAACCATACCTCCAGTGTAAAACCTAAGCAAAGCTCTCCTATGCAAAGCTCTGTCCTTCTACCTTTAGTTTGAACCAAATAGACTAAGACATTGACACTTGACAAATGGAAGTGGGATGAAGTAATGGGGAAACATTCAGCAGCCGAAATAGTTGGTTACAGTATTAACCTCTCTTGTAAAAGCTATTTTCCTGATTACACATCTACCAAGTTCATAGAATCATAAAATTCTCTGGGTTGGAAGAGACCTTAAAGATCATATAGTTCCACCCAGATATCTCAAAGACCCATCCATTCTGTCCTTGAACATTTCCAGGGATGGGTCTTGTTGTGGAGAGGGGGATTATGGATGGAGGATGGTGATTATTAATTATAAATTATGAAAATATGAATTATGAAAATTATTATTTATTATTATGAATATTTAATTAATCACTTTATATATATTGATTCAGATGCACAGTTATAATAATATAGACCATAACTGATTTAGTATTTACAATTATACCCAATTATAATATTTACAGTCAATTTCTAATTAAGGGAACGAAAGGGTGCAGTGCCGCTGCTTGTCCACTATATGGAGACTCGACAAGACGCTTGTGGGTTCTAGCTAGTGGGGGGCAAGATTTGCTTTCTCCTCCCACGGTCTGCGGGAGTGGAGTGGCACCTTGACCGGAGGATCGGCTCAGCAGGACCAGGTCCTTTCAGTGGTCGGCCCTCGTGATCGAAGGCGGTTCCCGTAGGCGGGTTTCAGTTGGGTGGGGTTGCAGTAAAGCGGTGCTTCCACCATTGGCTCGGCTCGAGGTGAGCTGACACTGCTGAATATCAGCGATTGCTTTCCATTTAAATTACAACACTGCAGTCATTGCCTTTGACTTCAACAGAGAGGCTATCTTTGCTCTCTCTTTCCCTCGGGGAAATCCCAGGTGCTTTGCCCTGGCACGGGGCTTGCGGAGCTGCTACAGCTCCCTTTCTCTCCCACAAGTGGCAGGGGCTATGCAAGACATATTTCTGCTTATTTGGCTGCTTATGGCTACTTAATTAGCTTGCAGCAAATGTGGACTCCCTGGTTCAGGCTAGTCCTTCGCCCTTTGGGCTTTCTTACCCTCTCTTGGGGCTTCCTCAGTCCTTTTGACTGGGTTTGATCTCAACCTCTCTCGGGCGTACGACACTGCTATCAGTGAAGGGATCTCCTTTGCGGGTCCTCGAGTGTCTCGGTGGGCTGGCTTCCATGTTCTCAGAGGCTTCCAGTATGCTTGCGTGTGAGAAGACTTACAGCTTACGCATCGTGAGTTCACATAACGAGTGAAAGCAAAAGGAGAAAGCAAAGCAGTAGACAAATGGAGTAATACTTATAGATTCTTGTGGCTGGATCTGGCCAATGGGCACACTTGCCAACAACCTGCTTCCGCCTATAGAAAAGGTGAAGCTAAAATTATGCCCTTAGATGGCAAGAGCATAAGCATGCCATGAGATGGGTGCCTGCAGCTGTTTACCCATTAGGAGACAGGCTGATGACTGAACCTTTTGTCCTCCTCTCCTGAAAGGAGGGTGGAAGGGGAGACTTACCAGAACATGTTGGGACAAGTTAGCTGGTATCTGGGGGCATAATTCTGGGCATGTGATGCCTTCACTACAGGCCTCTATTGCCTCTGGGCAATCTATTTCAGTGTTTCACCGTCCTCACTGTAAAATTTTTTTCATTACGTCAAATCTAAATCAACCAGTTTTCAGTTTAAAGCCATTACCCCTTTCCATACCACTACATGACCTTGTGAAAAGTATATCACCACCTTTCTTGTAGTCCTCCTTCAAGTATTGGAAAGCTGCTATAAGATTTTTTGGGAACCTTTTCTTGTCCACATTGAACAACTCACATCTCCGAGTCTGTCTTCATAGGAGAGGTGATCATCCTCTGATCATCTTCATGGCCCTCCTCTGGACTCTTTTCAACAGGTCCATCAAGTCCATGCTCTTCTTATGTTGGGCACCTAAGGGCTACAGACAGTGCAACAACTGAGGTCTCACCAGAACAGAGCAGAAGAATCACCGCCCTCAACCTGCTGGACACACTTCTTTTGATGGAACCCAGGAAACATTTGGCTCTGTGGTCTGTTATTGCACATTGCTGAGCCATGTGAGTTTCTTATCAACCAAGACTCACAAGCACTTCTCTGTAGCGTTGCTTTCAAGGTATTCATCACCCAGCCTGTATTTGTGTTTGGGATTACCTCAAACTAAGTGCATGACCTTGAACTTGGCAATGTTGAACTTAATGAGGTTCACGTACACCCATCGCTCAAGCCTGTCAATGGTATTCATCCCTCCAACATGTCAACCAGACCACACAGATTGATGTTGTTGAACAACTTGCTGAAAATGCACTCAATCACACTTTCTGTCATTGACAGAAATGCTAAATATCACTGGTCCAAGTACTGACCCTTGAGGAACACTCCTTGTCACTGGTGTCTATTTGGACATGAAGCCATTGACCACAACCTTCTGAGTGTAACTAATCATTATCCACTCTGTGGTTCATCTGACAAATCTGTGTGGCTCCAATTCAGAGAAAATGTCATGTGTGACAGTGTTAAATGCTTTGCACTAGTCCAGGTATGTGACATCAACTACCATTCCCTTATCCCCCAAATATAACCCCATTGTAGACAACCACCAAATTGGCCACATGCATACAAGTATTCATGTGATTGCACAAAATACTCTTTACTCAGATATTTTTATAATAGTCTACTTCAGGTACAATAAAATACAGGAACTAGTATGATTGGGGTTGCTTAGTGAACCTACTCTGTAATCGCAAAGACTGGTAGAGGATTTTGACACAAACATGTATTACCTTATAACATATTATCATTTCTTATGGTTCCAAGGTCAATGTCTCTTTCTCAAATAACATTTCGGACCTGCAGTTGTTCATCTACGTGCCAGCAATTATGAGCAAATTGATCAACCAGTAATTAATTCTATGCAATTACACTTTTTAATTTGTAGACTATGCAGCTGCAAGTGTTCACACATTTTTAATTTGTATATTATACAGCCACAAATGTTTACAATGCCCTTTTTAATCTCCATACACTAGAAGTGCCATTATTCACTATAGATTAATGATACAGCAAATGCTAAGGTTTATTTCATTTGCCACTCTTACCAAGAGAGCTGTTAACATTATTGTGCTCTATTACTTAATGTCTTACTACAGCTGCTACTAAACATTGCTTACCCTTTAAAATATTATCAGTTGGTTATTTTCTTTCTCCCTTTTTTTTTTTTTTGTGTCTTACACTCTCACTACTGACAATATGACTCTGTAGTAATCTTATGTGGTATTTCCAAATTTATTTCAAGAGTTTTCTTCCAAGATATTTCAATCTTTTGTTCCAATGATACCCCTTTGGCCCTGTATGTTCTGCATTTTCCAGCCTGTTCTTCCTTATACTCTTCCTCTGTGTAACTTGCCTATCACTCTTTGTATTATATTGTAAACTGGGCAGCTAGCCCGTAGCCCTGCTTTGGGAAAATATCCCTATTCAGGATTACATTTCAGCACGGCTTTAACTTAAAGCATATCATCCTATCAGTTCAGAAGTTCTTGCTTATATTGTTTACTTGAATAGGAAACTGTGGGAGTAATCTTTCTTGTGAAAGTCTTAATCTAGAGTCTAGAAGAGCCAATAAGAGACATGTCCTCATCTATTAAATGAAGAGAATTTAGGGAACTTGCTTAATTTACTGTTAATATGGAAATGTTATTGCTTCCTCTTGCAAAATTATTTATGATATATAACTTAAAGTCTTGAAATCTTAAAACATTTCACAAAGAATCACAGAACATCAGAGACTAGAAGGGACCTCAAATCATCGTATAGTCCAACTCCCCTGCCAGAGCAGGATGACCTAGAATATGTCACACAGGAACTTCACCAGAGAAGGAAGGAGGCTCCACAACCTTTCTGGGCAGCCCATTCTAGAGTTCTGTCATCCTTCAAATCATAAAAACCTATTTAACCTTCTAGGCTCTTATTACAAAGTACAAAAAGTTGCTTTTAAATATATATATATATACACACACACATATATATATATGCACACATAACCTGTTCTGGTTTTATCAAGTTGTAGCAGGGGAGAGT
Organism: Indicator indicator; assembly: GCF_027791375.1. Lineage (NCBI taxonomy): Eukaryota > Metazoa > Chordata > Aves > Piciformes > Indicatoridae > Indicator > Indicator indicator. Next base: position 9,592,597 of record NC_072053.1, on the reverse strand, counting down.
TAATTGGAGTTTTGATTAGAAATACCCTAGCGGCCAAGGCCTGCCCAGGGATAATTGGTGTTTGTGCCCAGCTTCCCGGGGGTGTCTGGGAATGCTTGGTGTTTGGTCAGAAGCTCCCAGGTGCACAATAAAAGTAACAGATAACATGTATCTGTGGGACCCTTTGTTTGGGGAACTGAGGAGGGACAGGAATGTGCTGAATGTATTGACATCTTGAGCTGACCAAAAAAGATCTTCAAGCTCTCATTTGGGCTCTCACTAATGGACCTGAAGAAAACGAAGATGAGGAAGGTTATTGCTGGGCAGGGGAAGTGCGACCCCGTGAATGGGATGCACACATGAGCAGTAGGGTGAGAAGTTACATAACATGATTGCAAAATATGGGTGGGGCTTTGGCTCCAAGACCCAGCCTCCTGTGACATCCTGGTCCAGCACCACAAGACACGGGCCCTTAAAACCCTGAGGATTGCTAATGTGTGACTGCTGCCACTTCTCTGATCCAACAAGACGAGATTTGGTTTTCACAGTGACGGCTGCCTGGATGGGAGACGGTCAGCTCTGCCATTCTGTGATCTTCAGTACCACCATGTTTGTTATAGGGTGTTTAGGGCAAGTTAGCTATGCTTTGCTTGGGATTGGGCTCTGCTTTTGGGTTACTGGGTAGTTTACGGGGCTGTGCCTTGCTTTCAGTTTCCATACTTTGCAGCACTCCAGTGCAGCCTCGTTCACCTTTGCACTAAATAAAGACGTACCTATTGGCACCTGTGGTACACATAATTAGTTAATTCCTCATCAAAAAGAGCTCACTGGAACACAAGTATAAAGTTAATTTTCTTCCTAGTGGATGGAACAGTGCGGTGTTTTGGATTTAGTATGAGTATAATGTTGACAACAGGTTGATGGTTTCAGTTGTTGCTAAGCAGCATTTAACACCAGTTCAAGGATTTTTTGGCTTCTCATGCCCTGCCAGCAATAAGGCTGGAGGAGCACAAGAAGCTGGGACGGTTCGTGGCCAGAAAGGCTGACCTTGTGAAAGGAGTATTCCATAACATATGACATAATATGAAGTGTATAAAATGGGGACTGTCAGCCAGGATGGTTGGATCACTCCTCAGAGATTCTCTGAGCACCAGTTGGCAAGTGGTGAGCAATTACACTGTATATCATTTGTTTTGTTTATTTTAGTTTTTATTATAATTATTATGGTCTTTCTTTTCTATCTTATTAAACTATGTTTATCTCAGCCCAACCGTTGCAGGGTTTTTATGAATTTTCTTTCCTATTCCACTGGGTGGGGACAGTGAGCAAGTGGCTTGTGATAGTTGCCAGCTGGGGATAAACCACAATACCAAAAAATTCTATTTAATATTGTTGCACTGCCATTTGCATTTTTCTTTAGATGAAATGTTTTGTTTTCCTTAAAACTACACTAAGCAAAACAGTTGTATTGTTTTTATCTTCTAAACAGAAAAAAAAAAATCAAATTAAGTATCAGGATGCAACAAAACTCACTTGATCTTTTTTCCCATACAGATAGAAGAATAAAACTATTTCCATGAAAACCTGTGGCTTTAAAGCCTTCCTGAGTTCTGAAACAGTGCTGAAAGGCAAAGTAAGACAATTGTTGTAAATCAATGGCCAACCAGATAGATTATTTCAAGTTGTCTTTAGATAACTTTCATTAAAATCACACTATCACAGTACATTAGAGGTTGGAAGGGACCTCAAGAGATCATTGAGGCCAACACTCCTGCTGAAGCAGGATCACCTAGGGTAGTCTGCACAGGAATGCATCCAGGTGGGTTTTGAAAGTCTTCAGAAAAAGAGGCTCCAGAACCTTTCTGGGCAGCCGTTTCAGTGCTCTGTCACTTTCTCCTCAGGATGAGGTGAAATCTTCTGTGTTCAAGCTTGAATGCAGTTTCTTATCTTGTTAGTTTGCAGCACCAGAATGAGCTTGGCCCCTTCCACTTGACATCCACCCCTCAGATATTTATACACATTGATGAGATATGCTCTCAATCTTCTCAAGACTAAATAGCCCCAGGGATCTCAGTCTCTCTTCATAGGGGTGATCCTCAAGTCCTCTAAACATCCTTGGGCTCCCCATTGGATTGTCTTCATTAGAAAGGTATTGCAGATGTTTCTTTAGAAACATCCTATAAAGGTTTTTGTTTGTTTGTTTGTTGGTGGATTTGTTTGTGATTCTTATGGGTTTGGTATTTTATTTGTTGGTTTGTATTAAAAATAAAAAAAAATAAAAAGCATTGGCAGAAAACTGAAATACCTGAAGAACTTGCCTCTTCAGGGAAGATAGAGCGTCCTATGAGCAATTCACCTATAAGTGAATTATTAGAATTAAAATACTGTTTTTAAAGTCCACTTGATATCTTACTAAAATAGTTTCATTCAAATTTATTTTGTCCAGAAAACATATCTCTTTAATGTGTAAATAACAAAAGACTCCTTATTTTCTGTTGAAAGCAGCTTTCAAGGGAAAAAAAATCATTGACTTACACCCTTTGAAGATTGATAGCTGTTATAACACTAACATGGACACTGCAAGGATTAATATTTCCAGTTAATAATTAACTGGAAAGATAAAATGAACACACAATTATCCCTCATAAACATTAAAGACTGACACCTGAAATAATTCATGTGTTACATGTTATACTGAATTGAAAAGATTTCTGAAGCGTCTCAAATATCACTGCTGATAATTATAGTCTTCCAGATGGGTCTTGTTGACAAGCAGCTGTAGGAAAATATAAACATTTGTGTATAATATAACTTTATTTTAAAACCTAAATACTCTCGGAGGGAGGGGAGGGGGTGGAGTGGGGAATACTTCTTATATTTTTCATTAAGTGATTTATTCTTCCAATTTATCTATTTTTTTTTCTCTTGGGAAACTACAGCCAAACTGTCTCAAGCCCCAGAACAGTCCTTGGGCTCATGACTAAAGAAAGCTGATAGAATGGTTCACAAAATATAACTGATAACAAGAAAGCTGGGTTTTAACTTCTCCTGGAAGTACTGAACTTTAGCATTTCTTCTGAAAAACATCTTTAGTACTTTCAGAGAGAAGAGTATTCTAAGAGAAAGCTACCCCCATAGAAGAAAATTCATTGATACTATCCTCCAAAGGAACAATCTTCAAGGTAGATATGGAAATCACAGTTTTGGTTCTTGATGGCTTAAGGTATCCCTTGTGTGCTGTACTGAGGTGATTTAGCAGGTTAACAAAGCCTCTGTATCCCAAACTATGTTCCTTGCTGCTGCTATATGTTAACTGGATGCTGAGCTTCATCCCCAAGTAGCAGGCTCCTATCAGGTGATATTTCAGTAACATCTGCATTCCTACTCTCTATTCTGCCTTTTTTACAATAGGGACAGAATTGTTTTTTAATGTCTCTGATCGTCAAAATTACCTTTAAGATTACTAATTTTAATTGATAGTTCATCAAATATGTTTTCTTGGGTTTCCCCTTTCTCCATAAATAGTTCTTCTCTACCTAGAAAGAGAGTTTAGTAAATGCTCAGATATGTCATTCTGGGTACAACATCTAAGTAAGAATAAAAATAATATTCCTTTATTTTGCATTTGTGCTATCTGTGTTTGTTTTGGTTTGGTTTGGTTTGCTTTACTTTGTTTTTCAGACAGGGAGCAAAATCTCTGGAATTTCTCTGAGCCTTGTAAATTACTTTCTTCTTTTTTCCATACACCACACCTCTTTCACTGCTGAGATTAAGGACTTTATAAAATACAACTTGTTACAGCCATGAGGGATTACAACTATGTATTATCACCCACAGCTCATTAACCCCAAAGCCCTGCTAACTAAGAAAATCCTGTCTAATGAGGTTTCATTCACTGTACTAAAGAACAAAAGGTCTCAAAGTTTTGCCTATTACCAATCTTCCTCAAATTATTTCCCAGTAATTAAAACGGAACTTTAAGGCCATTAAAATACAAATCTGAATTTCTTCTGGTCAGGAAAAATCTATGTCCACTCCTCTTCCGTGATTACAAAGGATCTTCAAGTTGTTAAATACAGAAGAGGAATGCATTTTTAGCAGTTTCTGCCTTTTATTAAGTACTAAAAAAAAAAAAAAATAAAAAATTTTGAAATAAATTATATGACTTCTGGGAATGTTAAACCTAATTCACTTCAGGTGTATGCAGCACCACCTTTCATTGACCTAACAGCAGTCAGGTTTTTTCTTTTATGTTAAATTAGGATTCCGTTACGAAGTGTAAATTCTCGCCGAGAATAAGCGGCGGAGATATTTATAAAGGTTTAATAAATATTTATTAACACTATATTGCAAGTGATATACAATTTGTATTTACAGGTTCTGGTATTAAGTCGGAAAGAATCAACTTTGCAGAATGTATATGTATAGGCACTTTGAATAGTTTGAGAAAGTCTATATGTTTAGAAAGTGAAACTAAATTGGAGTGAGGTAGAGAGAGAGAGCGGGGGAGGATGAGTGCTTGTCGGGAAACGGCAAGCCCACAAACAGGCAGTTTGCACAAACTGCCCCAGAAACTCTATGAAGAAATGTTCGGTTTACTCACTAACCGAAGAAAGTTCTCGAGGTTCTTTTCTTGATACTGTTTTATAGTCCCGGAAATCGTAGCACGGATGTATTGTAATAACTTGATACAAATGGCACCGACCGCGTGGTGCCGTGCCGCGTGGTAGCGGCTTCCCTCGGAACAAAGGGTCCCCGGTGATTCCCGGAGGCTTAGCAAGTCAGTTCGCCGTTGCGCTGTGTAAACAAGCTTGCTGCTCCAGGGGAAAACCTTTGTCGCTGCGATCGCCAGGATACAGCCAAAAGCGCCTCCTCTGCGAGGCTGGAGAGACCCTTTCCATGATCTTACGGAGATCGGCTGGGGAGGGTGCTGGTTTGGCAGAAGGGTGCCGCTTTGGGCAGAAGCGGCGACTTGCAGCAATGCACTCGAACGCTGCTGGTTCGAGTCCCGGGCAAGGCAGATCTCTCGGCGGCAGAAGGCACGAGGCAAACACGGGCACGCACACGGGAACAGGCGCAGGTATTAACACAGAGCACCGAACACGGAGACCGGGCACAGAACACGGAACATGAGTTTACTGAAACAACCCCTATTTAACACTTGCCGCACGGACACTGGTCCAGTGAGCATCCTTGTTAAACAGAGCAATTGACCAATGAACTGATGTTTCACCCAAATATAATGTGAACATAATTTGTGAACAAAGCCAAGCATGGGCATGTCGTCGGAGTGCCACTGTCCCAAATGACCCAGGATATGGTCTACTCAGACAGAGTGGCGCCCAGCCTTCCCCCCCACACTCCAGAGGGGAGAGGGGGTTCCAGCTCAACACGTAGGCCATGTCCCAGCACTTTAAGGATATAGCCTTGGGCCATAGGCTTCATTCACCACAGATTCTCTCTCAGGAATTTTGAAAGTGACTGGACAACTTGTCCGGTGTCCCAATGATAAGTGTGATAGAAGAGTCTGAATTAGATTAACTTGACAGGAGGAGAAAAGTAAATCTATTTACTATTATTCGCATTAAAGCAGTACTTAGCAGATCCAAAAGGGACTGAAAAACTGAGGCTTCTCCAAGGGAGAGAGTAGTATTGCAGAAAGAATCAGAAGGACATTAAATGCACCAGATTCCAGTGACACATGGGTACAACAAAAATCTCTTCTACACATGTGTTGGGGTTTTTGTTTGTTTGTTTGTTTTTTTAAGAGATTAAACATAAAATTCTGAATACTATTTAGGCTTCTAGTTTCTATGATTTGATCAACAACATTTATGGTTTAAACTCAGAGTATACATTTAATTTATTCATGTGATAAGTAAACAATTACAACAATAATTAAAACCAAAAAGTGATAGTCTCACTATAAAAAAGAGACAGTTAAGGATGGAGGTGCAGTTCTTTTCAGATATACCATTTTCAGGACTTTTGCCCGATTCGCTTACCTATCAGTTTCAGTAGCTGTATACTCTAAATGCTAGGTTAAGTCATAAGTATCTGCCATATACTTGTTTCAAAATTTATTCTTTTGGTTACTCAATTTGTAATTCTGTTAATTTACATTCAGATTCAAGTCACAAATGAAATAAAGCTCAATTATTTCACCAAACCCTCAAAGTTATTAGTCCTGATATTTTTATTGCTACTTAGTGAATGACTCCAGTGATTCAAAGACACCATCTTTTTTGTGTAATCTATATCGAAGACCAGCAGAAAAATCTTTAAAAGAAAGGTTGGTGAGACGGTCTTGAAACTACTGCATATGATAGCTCTGTTCTTTAAGAAAAGTCACTGTGGGCGTCTGAGATGGTCTGTGTGCTAGAAGGCTTATTCCTTACACAAGGAGCATGGATTTTTTTTTTAATGTACTTGATAATTTGTTTATCACTTGAAGATAATATTTACTTAGTAGCAAGAAAGTTCTTCACCACAGAGATTAAGAGAGATCCTTATACTTCATTGTCAGTGATTGTAGGTCCATTAGGAGCTTAAGAAAAAGCAGTTCATATCACAGGAAAAAAATAAAGGAAAAAACAGAAAGAAAGAGAAAATGCTTATACCAATACATGTTAATACTCAAACCAAGGTTGAGTGGCTTCTGTTGTTGTAGGTCTGTTATGTACAGATTCTCCCTACCTCTGGAGGCCTCTGAAGGCCACTGCAAGCAATCCTACAAACTATTTCTCTTCATTATTGCTCTGAATTACTTAATTTACATGTCTGAAAGTGACTTTGTGCTCACCTCCTAAACCAGGAAGCCCTGTTGCCACTTTGGCTTCTGATAATGCTCTCTGTAGGAGCCAGACTTTAATTCCAGTTTCTTTCAAAGGTAAATGATGGGCAGATAAAAATATGGTAATTCATGGGCAGATGTCCGCAGCAGAATTTTTCTCAGACATGAAAGGTGAAACAAAACAAGTGATTTTATCTATCAAATGTACTTTCTTCACAAAGGGCATCCACAGTGGCTCAGATTAGTTCAGTTGCTTGCCTTGTTAGTTAAAATGGAATGCTTTAAAGTCCTCATTTCTAGTTTTTTGCTATTCTAGTAATTTTGATTGAATCACACAATTGTAACTGACTTTCCCCTTTCTTTTTTTCTTTCTTCATTGTTTTTATGAGGACCTGTGTTCATTCTCCTAAAAGAATTTTTCACAGGTGGGATTAAATGATCATGCTATGTGAGCATTAAATGGATGTTTTGCAGAAATCTGATACTGTTGTCCCAAAACCAGTTCTTTACCTGGTGTACAAAAACCAGACCACACATAGAGATAAGATACCAAGTCTGTTATCTTTCTGAGCAGGATCAGGTGCCATGAGGGGGATGGCAAGAAGCTAACACTTAAGTTGCATCTTATATAAAAAATAGGAACAAAGCAAGGATGTCCCTTCATCACTCTCAGCTTCACACATGAAGACAGAAATCCACCACTCCCCTATGCTTCTGATATGTTTTGAAATCACCCGGTGCTCAACCAGGTGTGATATCACTCCCCACCCCTGTTTGAGAAATGGAAATATTTGTTAGTCCCTTTCTTCTTGGCAATACAAGGGATTTGTCCTAGGGATGGGGTATTCATATTGTAAAAAGCAGGAGAAAAGGATACTGTTCCAGGAATCCACATGCCATCTTCTCTGTCTACAAGACACCACCTCCTCCCAAGCCCAGTGTCCTTAAGGATCTTCCTGTAGTTATAAAGCATCTTAGTCAATAGTTCAACTATAATATAATGCATGGTTATAAGATGGTCAATCCACTTTTAGCACTTTAGAGTTTCTTTTGTTTTGCTGGATTGCTTGGTTCCTTTTTTTTTGGGGGGGGCAGTGTGTGTGTGTGGGTTTGGTTTGTTTTTTTGTTAGTTTGTGGGGTTTTGTTTGTTTGCTTTTAAAGAAAACCTAAAATATCCTTATTCTCCTATTCTAAAAGATCAGTTCAGATGCCTGAATGATGTCTATTGTTCTTATCATCCTCAGAGTAGTTATGTTTGGGTTTTAATTTGTTAGCTTTTTTAAAGTTATATAGTTATGTATTAAACCGTACATAGCCAGATAGCTACACCAAAAGGAAAAAAGTAAAGCACAAAAACATTTTACAAACCTGTATTGAACAGCTAAATTTTGATTCTGCATCCATTACCAAATCTTAAAACAATGTAGTCATTTAGCTGAATCTAATGTGAGGTGAACTGGACTGTTCAGGGGCACAGACACATCTAGAGCAAACAGGCTGAAACAACTTCTGTTCCCATGGGTTTACATGAGTGTCGTGGAGAGGGGAATGATTAGGGATGGAGGATAACGGTTATTAATTATGAATTATGAACTATGAATTATGAAAAATATTATTTATTAATTATTAAAGTTATGTATAACTATTAATCACTTTATACATATTGACTCAGATGCACGGTTATAATAATATAGACCATAACTGATTTAGTATTTACAATTATACCTAATTATAATATTTACAGTCAATTTCTAATTAAGGGAATGAAAGGGTGCAGTTCTGCCGCTTGTCCACTAGATGGAGACTCGACAAGATGCTCGTGACTTGCAACCGTATACACAGATATTTATAATGTTATCACGAGGGAAGTTAAGCTAGAAATATCACACGGCTACGCGCGGGTGCTTTGAATAGAATGTTACTGAATGTTGTACACATGGAAAGATACATTCTTTCTGTGTAGCAAGACATGTTGCTGGGTTACGCTGGCTCACTGCTTGTCTGCTTTCTGCCTGGGGCTGGTCCCATCTGGGCGGTGACTTTCTTTCTCCCCTCCGCTTCTGCGGGTGGGGGCAAGGCTTGCTTTCTCCTCCCGTGGTCTGCGGGGAGGGGCGGCTGTCTTTCCTCCTATCGGTGGTTTCCCTTAGCGGGGTTGGAGCGGCTCCCTGAATGGAGAAGCAGTTCTCCGCATGGCGGGGCTGGGTTCTCGGGGGTCGGCCCTCGCGATCGAGGTGGCGGATCCCAGTAGGTGGGTTCCAGTGAGCAGTGCAGTGAAGCGACGCTTTCCCGCTCGGCACAGCTCAAAGTGAGCTGACTACGCCGGATGAGTGACTGCTTTCCATTAAGGTTACAATGCTGCAGTCTTTGCCTTTGACTTCAACGGAGAGGCTATCTTTCGTTCTCTCTTTCCCTCGGGGAAATCCCAGGTGCTTTGCCCTGGCAACTTAGGGCGTGGAGCATCTGTGGCTCCTCTTCTCTCCCACAAATGGCGGGGGCTACGCAAGATGCATTTCTGCTTATGGCTGCTTATTTAGCTTGCAGCAGATCTGGACTAGCCAGGCTCTGGCTTAGTCCTTTCCCTTTTGGGCTTACGCTTACCCTCTCTCGGGGCTTCCCTTAGTCCTTTTGACTGGGTTTACGACTCTGGTATCTGCATCAGCGAAGGAATCATCCTTTGTGGGTTCCTCGAATGGCTCAGTGGGCTGGCTTCTGTATCGCAGAGGCTTCCAGTATGCTTGCGTGTGAGAAGGCCTACAGCCTACGCAGCACGAGCTTACATAGTGAGTGAAGGCAAAAGGAGAGAGAAAGGTAGTAAACAAATGGAGTAGTACTTATAGATTTCTCGAGGCTGGATGCCGTGATGCCAAGAAGGGACAACAACCTGATGCAAGCAAGGTGTCAATTTATTGTGCAAAGCTTTTTCTTTATATAGGTTAACATAATATCAGAAGACAGCATGTAATTGGTCATTAGTATGCTCAAACGACAGTTGTAAATTCATGATTGCCTGCACAGAGAAAGTATCACGTGAACGCATATATTTTTCCAAGGCTTAAACAAATGTCAGGCAAGAGATAAAGGATTCTATAATTCTACATTCTACTGTCCTAACTTTTGTTTTGTTCTTGTTATCAGGTAACTGTGTAATCCCCACAGGTCACAGTGACTACTGGGAGTCACCTTATCTGTGTTTTTTCTTTTTACACAGCTGCACTCTGTTCCCAAGGCTTACAGCCCATCAGAAACACAATGTCTCCAATGTCTGGAGTGCTGGTCCCTAAATCAATTCCTTCAGAGTAGTACTTATATATTTCTCAAGGCTGGATCTGGCCAATGGGCACGCTTGTCAACAATCTGCTTCCACCTATGGAAAGGGTGAAGCTAGAATTATGCCCTTAGGTGGACAGAGCATGAGCATGCCATGCAATAGATGCATGCAGTTGTTTACCCCTTAGGAGACAGGTTGGTGCCTGAGCCTTTGTCCTCCTCTCCTGAAAGGAGGGTGAAAAGGGGGGACTTCCCAGAACATGTTAGGACAAGTTAGCTGGTGTTTGGGGGCATAATTCTGGGCATGTGGTGCCTTCACTGCAATGAGTGATGAGACTAAACAATTTGCATGAAATAGGATGGATCATTCAGACCCTAGATGAATGCAGCACTTTCAAAATAGGGTGTCAAGCAGATTTACCTGGTGAGCCATATAGAAACCTCCAGGTAATTGAGACCTGCTGAAAGTCTCAACTAGCTTAAATGTACATTGTAGCAGGTTTTATCGTTAACTTCTCTTTGGCCTTCAACAAGTAGTCAATAGCCCTGCAGATTATATTTTCTTCTACCATCCTTACTGCTAGAAGCATTCATTCAGAACTAAACCACTACAGTAAACAGAGCAGAGTGAGAAAATTTCAACAAAACATTAGCAAAAGGTGATTCATCGAAACTGAAACTTTTCACAGGAAATGTATTCATTGAGTTTTGTGGTAGCAAACCAAAAAGTTGTGGACATAATGAAATGCTGTTCTTTGAGATGTTTGAAGTAAACAACATTTCTCATTTTAATACATGTTAAAAAAAATAAGTTAATGTAAGATTACCTACCACAGATGATTTAATAATAAAAAGTAAAATACTGTAACAGATTTTGGAAAAGGAAAAAAAAAAACACACAAGAACAAAAATAACACATTTTACTGGCCATAGTTTGAGATATGTATGCTATTTCAAGTTAAATTTGGCAATTTTTGACAGAATGGGGAAACAGATGTTCATTCAAGATTGCAATTTTGTCAGTCGCTAGAGAAATAGACTAGTAGAATTCAAGTAGTAGAGTATCTTCATCAACATTACAGCTGTGCTTGTCTTTTAGAGTATAAATATAGCTTTAGGTTGTTATTTATGATTATCCTGAAAACAAACAAACAGCCTCCCTCCACCCCCCCAAAAAAAGAAACCCCCAAAAACATATTATTAACATAATATGAACTTTAATATTGAGAAAAAAAATCATATCTGAATATGCTACTCATCCAGTGAAATACCAAGATAAAAATCGAACAGTACTCTAATAAACTTCTACTGATTTGCCATTCAGTGAAAGTAGAACAACTGCCTGTTTAATTTGTATTTCTTTGAGCTATTGAAACCTGAATTGTTCAATGACATGCTCAAATATATTTCTGGACAGGGTGGTACCCGAAAATGTGTGATACGCAGAAAGAGGATGTGAAAAACCATGATGTCTTATGGTGAAGAATGGATCTGGATGAGAAGAAATATTTTTCTAATAAATGTTTTCCTCATGAAGTCAGGGGAGTGGCATGAAACTGTATTGCTGAAACCCAGGTAAAGTAAAGGTAATAAAAACTGTAATACTCAGAAGTATTTGAAAGACTTTTTATGCCAGGCTATCTACATTGGATAACCTGGAATTGGATAACCTGGACTTTGTTAAAGAATCAGATATGAATATTAAAATACTAAAGCATACAATTTAAAAACACAATGAAAAAGAAAAGGGGAAAAAAATTAAAAACACATGTCACAGTAAAGGACAAAATATACCTCTTTTGCTTGCAGAGAAAAATAGCATATACGGTTTGTCTGCCTCGGCAGAAACTACTACAAGGTGAAAGAAAATGTAGAAAATGAAATTATCATAGCAAATTAATGTGGACCTTCTGAAAAAAGCAGATCAGGAAGTGTTTTTTTGTAGATAATAGAGACCCATGTAAAACCAGGCTGGAATACTGATGGTGAGCTTTTTGTAAACATCCTGGTGCTGAATGAGATCGAAAATGCACAGCTTATTATCATCTAAAAAGGGCTTGTGCCCTTTTCATAAGGCTGCTTCATCCACTGAGGAAACCAGTTAAAAAGATCAAAGCCTGCACTGGGTTTAGTTCTCCCCAAGAATCTGAAGCTGAGTGAAAAACAGAGCAGCCACAAAGTGTCAAACAACATAAAGGATCTCAGCTAAAATATTCTGTTTTCTCCCCAATCACTAATGTATTAGCTGAGCAGAGATAAAAGAAAAATCATCATACTCTTCATAATACTAGACATGAATTAGAGATACATGACTACAAAACAGGAAATTTTTTTGTTAGGCTGAAGGTTGTATTTACAAGAGAAGGGAAATAAGTTTTGCCTAAAATCAGGGATCAGATTTCCCAGGGACAGCAGATGACAAATTATCAAAGGATGTAGAGATAATGTTGGCAATGGTATATAGAACTGGGGTTTGAGATATATGCGTTGCTGCTCTGTCTGATGCTGAAGCCAATTATGAAAGATGTACAGGAGAGGATGAAAATGATAAAATTGTTTGTTTTGTTTTGTTTTGTTTTGTTTTTCTAGTAACTTTAAATTTGCATGTGTCCCTGTGTTTTAATTTTGTTCTCTGCTGGCATCTCCTCTCCCTCAACCTCCAACACACATGCACAAATACACACCTTCCCAGTAATGAAGGGCAGCTGAAACAATCACACTGAAGATTTTAATAGTTTCATAGCAGAAAATTAATTCTGACAGTGAATGAAATATATTTTATATATATCCTATCAGTGGTATTATTCTTACACGCACATTGAGCCAGGCTTCCGCACTGAACCTGGCTGGTAACGCAATAGTGATGCAGCCTCTTAGCGGTGGGCACTTATGTTCCGTATCTGGCACTAAATATCCAGCAAGTAAATGTGAAAGGTGATGTGATGATCATTCTCTTAGTCAAAATATCAATTGGACAAATTGGTCTTCATATTCTTAACAGTATAGATGAAAGTACCAGTTCCTCAGGGGTACAGAAGAATTCAATCATTGTGAAATGACAGCTAAGATACTTTTTTCCCCCATAAGGAAGAATTTAATTATTATCCTTTTTTATCCCATTTATTAAATGGAAAATGTAAAGGAGAGCCGTTCAAGTAGCAGCCTGTAAACAACAGAATGGTCCCCTTTATCCCTTACATTATTTTTCCACCTCAATATACGGTTACAAGACTGATCTGCTTCTGAGTAAACTGCTGCAGTGCAATCTCTGTCTATACTCAAGGAAGTGGAAAATCCTGATCTAAACGAAACCTGAGTTTTTGGGTTGGACCAACAGTAACCTATGGTAGCCAGATCTGCTTACTAGCTGGGGGAATTTGTGATTTAATTGCCACAGATATCTTGATTTAAACATGATAAAAGGATGGTGACAAACTGAGGTTTGAATTCCCTTTATGTTGCACAACCTGAAGAAATACAGGGTGATTTCAAACAAAGCTAAAATGAAATATTTCAGATTTCTGAGATATTGACAGTCTTACATTTGTTCATTTTAGGCTATGTAGGTTGGGGAACATAAAGGTATGAGGAAGTATTTTAACTTCTGCCCTCGGATTTTAATGAAAAATAAGAAATTAAATGCAAAAACTCAGGACTTCTCTATAACAATTACTGTAAATTGGATTTTTCTCCCTTGTAGAAAATTCTTGAACAAGTATATTCCTTGATTTGTATGATGAAAAGAAACCATAATGGTAACACTGTTTTCAAGGTTGTATATGTATGGGGGTTACACATTCTTAGAATTTTTGTGATCATTTTACTATATATTTGAGTATTCAGAATGTTAGAGTATATCTGTGTCAAACATTATCTGGAAAGTTTATGTCACGTGGAAAGACTGTATAGAAACTAACTTTGTATTTTTACATCTTAACACATATATTGTCCCAGGTTACACCCATTCTTGATGGGGAGCTGAAAAGAACCCAGACCCCAGATGGACCAAAGAAACCTGATCCAGGTGGGCAGAGAGAGAGACTTGGTTTTCCCCCTCCCAGGAGGATGGATGCCCTGGGTCAAAGGTCTTTTCCACTCCCCCTTCCTGTACAGCAAGCCTATTGTGCTGGTTTGGGGCCAGACAGATCGTCTCTTGCCCCGAAAGGGACAAAAGAATGAGACTCACACAAACGGACTGGAGAGTGATGGAAAGTTTAAATGGAAAAGTGGTTGGTGAAGCTACAGAAAACTACAAACTACAAAGCATAGTGACAAAGAGTATCCCAAAGCGTACAGAACCCCTCACAGAATTCCCAAAGGCTTCCCAATCCTTCCCTTCTTCCCACCTAAGGGTAAACCCAAACCCCCCAGGCTCTTTCTTCCCCCTCCCGCTGCTAGGCAAGTCTCAGGCTGGCCAGGTCTGAGACTGCCCCCCCCTCCATTCTCCTCCTGGCATTAGGCCTAGACAGGCCTAAGAGGCCTTGAGGATACTCCCCCGGCATTACCTGATAAGAGAGGACATCTCCCGTGGGAGCAGAGAGGGAAGAAAGAGGAAGAGAATGACTCTGCAGATGGCTTTATAGGGCGCAGGACTTATGGGTAGAAATACGGCATTTCCTGTGTCCACCCCTGTGGGTGGGCACCCAGGACACCAGAGGTGTATCTCATGCTGCAGTGGCAGGGGGCACCCAGCCTAAACTACCACACCTATTTAAGGAGATACCTTTGTTCAGTTCTTTCTCTTTTTCCCATGCTTCTCCTGCTCAACAAGTGTCTGTTGTTCCTGCTTCCTGAACCTACCATGTGGTGGGGCTTACCTCCATGCTGCATCAACCCTTCAGTAAAGAACTGAATCCATTTGCATCAAGGGAGTCCAATGCCAGTTGGGCCTGGTTTTGTATATTTTTCTATTTACCCTTTCCCTTATACCTTCCCTGTTACTAAAATGTTATATGTATTTTGTTTAAAATTATCTTTTTTACTTCCAAACTGATTCCACATAAATTCTTTTGTGATTTTACCTTTCCTTTCTTCCACCTAATTTGCTTTTACCCTACTGAGAAAAAAGGGAGACAGGAAGGAAAATCTAACTCTGTTTCTTTGGGGCTTTTGGACTCCGGAAAAAACTTCAAACCATCTCATGTATATATATCAATGAAAAACAGTTTATATTGCAAAATTTATTAAGGAAAGTTATTTAGTTTACAAGAATTGTATGAATTTTATCCAATTACATTATTTATCTTTATTTGAATTTGCTGATTAATGGAATATGGCCAAAAGAAACATTCTATGTATTTGGGTAGCGTCAGCATAACTTTTGATTTTTTTTAAAAGCTAAGAACATTATTTATAGAGCATATTAATTTGAGACCTGCTTTGAAAAATCTCGTATTATTTAATTAAAGCTTTCTTTTTATCAATTCCATAAGTATTCTGTGATGAGCTGAATAAAATATTTTCCTAAGGTCTGGATTTTCCTTTAAATTTGCTGAAAATGTGAAAAAATAAACACCTATTTTGAAATATTATCATTGGTTGAATAAATAAAAATATCCCTGCCCCCTTACAATTGTTATCTAAAAGCTCCTTTGTTTGTTATATCTTGATCCTCCCTCGTCAAAGTTTTAGGGAAATCACACCGCAGATTTAGACACTATTGTCCTTACTGATAAAGTTGTAGAGACAAATGCCATCTAGATGTTTTGGGACCTTTGTTTCAGGCATAGCTTCTTTGAAACAGATGGAACATTTGGACATGGGTCATGAAGGGAAAAAACATTTTTTGACAGTATCTGTAAAAAAATGTGTGTCTTTAGTGAGGACTGAGAAAGGGATTCCCATTCTTTGTCAGTTATTCTTACTGGCCTTGTTAAAAATCTAACACTGATCAAACACATGTTAAAAAGATGTAATAATATCCAACAGTTCATTGTTGTAGAGAACAAAGAAATACAACAGCTTGAGTTACAGCAGTATCAAGGAAACAGGTGTTATTCTCTGTAGAGGACAGAAGAAGCTTGATCATGATCTCAGCTATGGAATGAGACTGTTTGGAGTCTCTCCTTTTTTATTGACTTGTTTGTGTTTCATGTAGACAGTGAGTTGTTGGTTCTAGCAAACAAAATTACAGACTAGTCAAACTTGATCATGCAAACTTTGCATTTCAGCATCAAGCTGAACACTACTATGAGGGAAGAAAACATGTCAAACTTTTCAAAAGATTAATCATTGTGGTTTCTGTTTGTTGTCTTTTTTACTCAGAACTGGCTAGTTCATGTAACTATGTTCCAAATGAGAGTGACTTTATATTAATGTACATTTCAACTCACTATTAAAAGAGAATTGAATCAACAAAGAACTGAGGGTCTGAAATACTTCAGCTTTCAAAGAACTTCATATTTGCCTATTCTCCTTTCCATCTCCAGTCTCCAGTACAGACCAGGGGTCCTCCTGATGGAAAGCAGCATCTTGGAATCCTAGTAGATAGCAAGTTATCCATGGGACAGCAATGTGCCCTTGTGACCAAGAGGGTCAATGGCATCCTGGGGTGCAATAAGAAAAGCATGCCCAGTGGGTCTAGGGAAGTTCACGGTCTAAAGGTACAGGATATATTGAGTCTGTGTTGCAGTTCTTTCATCTTTATACAACTGGTTAAATAAGAATTGGAAACAGGGTCTTAACCTTCATCCTGGGCAGGCTGACAAGGCGAGGGGGCGGAGTTGCTCTCTATGTGAATAAGCAACAGGAATGTGTTGAGCTCAACCCAGGGAGAGATGATAAAAGCATTGAAAGCTTATGGGTAAGAGTGAAGGGACATACAAACATGGATGATACAGTTGTGGGTGTTTACTACAGACTACCAAACCAGGAAGAAGTTATTGATGAGGCCTGCTAAGGGCAGCTGGAAGTAGCATCAAGATCAAGTGCCTTGGTGGGTGACTTCAACTGCTCAGATATTACTTAGAAGGATCACACAGCCAAGCACAAACAGTCCAAAAGGTTCCTGCAGTGCATTGATGACAACTTTCTCCTGTAAGTAGTTGAAGAACCAACAAGGAGAAGTGCAATGCTGGAGCTGATATTAACAAACAAAGAAGGACTGGTTGTAGATGCCAAGGTGGTGGGTAATCTTGGTTGCAGTGATTATGACATGTTAGAGTTTAATATCAACAGACAAAGAACCAGGGTGATAAGTAAAATTTCAACCCTGGACTTTAAAAGGGACGATTTTCCCCTCTTCAAGACTCTACTTAGAAATATCCAGTGGACTAGGGTTCTGGAAGGAAGGGGGCCCAAGAGAGCTGGTTAATATTCAAACATTACCTCCAAACTCAAGAGAAATGTATTCCCTTGAAAAAATCAAGTAAGGCAAGCAGAAGACCTGCATGGATAAGCATGGATGAGCTTAGTAAAACTCAAAAATAAAAAGGAGGCTTACAATATGTGGAAAAAAATGTATATGAATTGGGAGGATTATAGAGATATAGCCAGAGAATATAGGAGATGCAACACTGAAAGCCAAGGGCCTCCTGGAACTGAATCTCATCAGAGGGGTGAAAGAGAAGAAGTTTTTCAAATACATCGATGACAAAAGGAAGAGCAGACAAAAGGTGGGCCCAATGCTGAATGAGATGGGAGATATGATAACCAATGATGCAGAGATGGCAGAGTTGCTTAATGCCTTCTTTGCCTCAGTCTTCACTCCTAAGACCAGCCTTCAGGAACCTCAGTCTCTAGAAGCAAGGGAGCAGAACTGGAGAGATGTGGATATTCCACTGGTCAGTCAGGACAGGGTTAGAGATCTCTTATTACCTTCTTAAGACTAACAAATCCATGGGCCTCGATGGGATGCATCCAAGAGTTCTGAGAGAGCTGGATGATACGGTTGCTGAACCTAATTCCATCATCTTTGAAAAGTCATGGAGCACAGGAGAGGTGCCTGATGACTAGAAGAAAACAAATGTTCCTCCAGTCTTCAAACAAGGCAAGAAAGGGGACACAGGCAACTACAGACCAGTCAGCTTCATCTCCATCCTTGGAAAGATGATGGAGCAGCTCATCCTGGAGTTCATCTCTAAACACATGGAAGACAAGAAGGTTATCAGGAGTAGCCAACAAGAGGAGATCTTGTCTAACTAATCTGATAGCCTTCTATGAAATGATAACCAAGTTAGTAGATGAGGGAAGAGCAGTGGGTGTCATATATCTTGACTTCAGTAAAGCTTTTGATACCGTCTCCCATAATATCCTCATAGAAAAGCTTAGGAGATGTAGCATAGATGGTTGGTCAGTGAGGTGGATTGCAAACTGGCTCCACAACAGAGTTCATAGGGTCGTCATCAGTGGCACAGAGTCATCTTGGAGGCCTGTGTCCAGTGGTGTCCCCCAGGGATTGGTCCTGGGTCCAGTTTTGTTCAGTATCTTTATCAACGACCTGGATGAAGGCATTGAGAGTACCCTCAGCAAGTTCGCTGATGATACAAAACTGGGGGGGTTGGCTGTCACCTGCTTAGGCTGTGCAACCATCCAATATGACCTGGACAGGCTGGAGAGCTGGGTGCAGACAAACCTCATGAAGTTTAATAAGGACAAGTGCAGCGTCCTACATCTAGGGAAGAATAACAGCATGCACCTTTACAGGTCAGGGGCTGCCTTGCTGGAAAGCAGCTCCATGGAGAAAGACCTTAGAATGCTGGCAGACAAGAAGTTCTCCATGGAACAACAATGTGCTCTTGTGGCCAAGAGAGCCAATGGGATCCTGGGATGTATCAGGAAAGGTGTGTCCAGCAGGTCGAGGGAAGTTCTTCTACCTCTCTACTCTGCCGTGGTGAGACCACACCTGGAATACTGCATCCAGTTTTGGGCTCCCCAGTTCAATAGAGAGAGAGAACTGCTGGAGAGAATCCCATGGAGACCCATGAGGATGATTAGGGGACTTGAGCATCACCCCTCTGAAGTGAGACTGAGATCCCTGGGACTATTTAGTCTTGAGAAGAGAAGATTGAGAGGGGATCTCATCAATATGTATAAATAAATGGAGGGGGCTAGGCTTTTCTTGGTGGTTCACAGTGATAAGACAAGGAACAAGATCTTCAAACTTGAACATAGACAATTTCACCTCAACATGAGGAGAAACTTCTTTACAGTGAGGGTGATGGAGCACTGGATCAGGATGCCCAGTGGAGTTGTAGAGTCTCCTTCTCTGCAGATTTTCAAAACCCACCTGGATGCATTCCTGTGGAGACTACCCTAGGTGATCCTGCTCTGGCAGGGAGTTTGGACCCAATACCTCTTAAGGTCCCTTCCAGCCTCTGATAGACTGTGATACCATGATCCTCTCACGTCTTGTGTGAATGCTCTAGGAAAAAGCAATAATTTTCATCTCTTGAGTGTACTCTCTTTTTTGTCTCTCTTTCTGGCCCAACACTTAAAAATTAAACCGGTCCAAAACACTGAGACATTTTGTGATCTTTCGGAATGTGAAGATTGAGTGAGGAGACTTTATTAGACCATAGAATACACATTTGGTTTTGCTCTTTTAAAGGTGCAACACCATAACACCTAAATACAAACAAACAAAAAAGCAAACAACCAACCAAACAGAAGACAAAAACAAACAAAAAAATCCAACCACACAATAGAAACTACTCTAAGTACTCTGTGTTGATTAACAATGAGGGATCTCACCTTTTAAATTATTAGTAATACCACATGTGGAATGTGAAGAGGGTTTTGAATTACAATGAATTACTGAATGAATTAGTCACAATGTGAAAAGCAGTCAAATTATAACTTTCCTTCTGGCGTTTTCAATTAAACCCCATCCAGCTTCCAAACACCCTAGAAAAAACAAATAAACTGTGTGAGCTAATGGAAAAGGCAGCCTGACATCTTCTTCCAACAATTAGATTAAGCTTCAATACTGTTGCAAAATTCTGTTCCAGAACATTAAAATTATTAAGAACTGGCACAAAAATACCAGTGCTTCCCACTCCTGTGTTTCACCAATTGCTTGTGGCAGAGGCCAATGCTGAATACATCATAGGAAGAAAGGGTTATTGTGGTGAATGATGCCTATGTCAAAGACTACATCCCAAATACTGGCAGGACATGTCCCTATATGTTCATCTTGAACCCCCTCTTCCCTCTCCCTTCTGGAGAGGGGGAGGAAGTCTTGGGGCCACCTAGACTAGGTAAACAATCCCCCTGGGCCCGTTGTGGTAAACAAAGCTTAGGCGACATGCTTATGCCTGCTTTGTTTAAGGTAAATGCTCATACTACATTATGTAAAACATCATTTCATTGGTTGATTACTCTGTTTACAAAGGATGCTCATTGGAGTAGTGTTCGTGTGGCAAATGTTAAATAGGGGTTGTCTTGGTAAACAAGTGCTCCATGCCTGTACCTTTGCCTGTTCCCATGTGCGTGCCTGTGTTTGCCTCACGCCCTGCGCTGCCAAAGGATCTGCTTTTACCCAGGACTCCAACCGGCGTATTCGAGTGCACCACTGTGGACGACCACCGTTGCCCGACCGATTGCCGAGCAAGGGAACTGTGGTAACCCATGTGCACTGCCTGTCCTGGACCGCTACAGCCTCCCCGGAGTGAGGACATCACTTTGGCAGGACCGGCAGCTCCCCGGCCAATCCCCACGTATCATGGAAAAAGTCACCCCAGCCTCACAGAGAAGCCATTTTGCTGTGCCCTGCGACCCCAGTGACAAGGCTTTTCCCCCAGAGTGGGAAGCTCTTCTTACACAGCACACTCCATGAACTGAGTTGCAAAAGCCTTAGAGGCTCACCTGAAAACTACCAGGACCTTTTTGTTCTGGGAGAAGTAGTAACCACACGGCACAGCGCCATACGGTTGGAGCCATTTTTTCAATTTCTTTATTACGGCACCTCTGTGCTACAATTCTGGGAATACAAACGCAGTACCAAGGAAAGAACCCGCAAACTTCTTTAGTTCACGAATAAGCCACATATTTCTTCATTGAGTTTCTGTTGAGGTTTGTGCCAAACCACCAGTTTGTGGGCTTGCTGTTCCCTGAAAAACCCTCTCCCCCCTCTCACTACCTCTTTCTGAATTAGTTTCACTTTCTAAACTTCTAAATCCTCTCAAGCTGTTCAAAGCACCCATATATACACATTCTGCAGAACTGGTTCTTCCAACTGAATACTAGGACCTGTAAATATCGACTGCAAATAATTTGTAATATAGTGTGTAAATAAATAAATTATAAAATCTCTGTAAATATCTCTGCCATTCCTTTCTCAGCAAGAATTTACATTTTGCATCAGTTATACAGCAAGACCTTGTGATTTCTAGATGCTTTCCATTCAAGCATCTCTAAGTTAAACTTGGGTTTGATGTTTCTGTGGTTCCCCTTATCTATCATTTTGAAATTTCTAATGCCTTATGTGGACAAAACCCTTTCAAGGTTCACAAGTGTTTGTGGTGAAGGCACCATATTCCCAGAATTATGCTCCAAATGCTGTAAAACCTGTACAAATATGTTTGGCCACATTTCCCCTTCCACCCTCCTTTCTGGCATGGGTACTCAGCCCAGAGCTGAGGGGAGCAGGGCACCATCCAGATGGCAAAAAAACCCCAATGTGCCCTCTAAGGAGTAAACAGTAACATGCACCTACCAAATAGGATGCTCACGCGACTGCCAAGTAAGGGCATAATTCTAGCTTCATGCTTTCTATAGGCTAAAGCTGTCTGTTGACAAGATTGCCCATTGGCCAAATCCAGCCTCAAGAAACTTATAAGTATTACCCCAAGTAATCCCACACCCAAGTGGGTGGGTGTTTCGGCACCAGATTAAAAAAGGGACATGACATCAGTGAGTCCAGGTAAACAACCTGCCTGTGCATGTTTTCAACCTCTGTGGTAAAGAAAGTTTGTGATTTACTCGTGCTTGCCTTGTTTACTGCATATGCTTATGCTATATTTGGTAAAACACTGCAACATTGATTAATTATTCTCTTCACAAAGTTTTCTCATTGGACTAGTATTCGTTGTGGCAAATGTTAAATAGGGGTTGTTTTGGTAAACAAGTGCCTGTGTTCATGCTTGTGTTTGCCCCACACATCACATTGACAAAAGGTCTGCTTTGCCCAGGACTTGAACCAGCGTTCCCAAGTGCTTTGCTGCAGACCGCAGCCGCTTGCCTAACTATGGACGATACTGCACTGGGTGCCGGCCCTGCTGACTACATCCCATGTCCCGCAGACAGAGCCAGCTGTTGCCTGACCCATCTGACCCATCCCCCAACATGTGAGGGAACCACGGTAGCTTGTGTGAAGCGCACCTCCCAAACTGCTCCAGCCCCCTGATCCAGGACATTGCATCATCCAGCTGGCAGCCATCCCAGGTGAACCCCACAAGCTGTGAAGGGAGTCCCCCCCCCCCACTTCGCTGAGGAGCCATTCTGCCATGCCCTGTGAACCTCGGTGGCAAGGCTTTTCCCCTTTTCTCAGGCAATGTGCCCCAAAGACTAGGCTGCAAAATCCTCTAAAAGTTTCCCTGGGAGGCACCAGGAACTTTGGGAGAAGCAGAGGCCATGTGGCACAGCACCACAAGGTTGGTGACATTTTCAATTTCCTTATGACACGTTCATGTCATAATTTCTGGACTATAAATGTATTGTTGAAGAAAGATTACACAAAGGTTCTTAGTTTGTGAATAAATCAAATATTTCCTTATGAAGTTTCTATTAAGGTTTGTGCCAAGCCACTGTTTGTGGGCTTGCTGGTTACCCAAATTTTCTCTTTTCAAATTAAGTTTGTTTCTAAATTTCTAAATTCTCCAATTAATTTAATCTGTTCAAATTGCCCATATGTATATACATTCTTTACAGATAGTTCTTCCAACTGAATACCTGTACCTGTAAGTATTAACTATAAATAATTTGTGGCATAGTTTTTACATAAATAAATTATTAAAATGTTTATTAAGATCTCTGCTGCTCATTCATAACCATAATATTTATAACAAAGTGAGAAAGACAGATACTAAACTGTGGGGAAAGGCTTAGATGTGTTGGGTTTGGTTGAGCTGAAGTTAATTCTCACAAAATCTTTCTAGTGCCATGTTTTGTAGCAGTAGTTGATAACATAGCAATGTTTTGGCTACTGTTGAGTAAGTATCCAGGCTGTGTCTTTTCCATGTTTCCCTGCCCTAAGTGTTCACTGAGGGGTGGGCAAGACCTAGGGAGGGGACATGGCGGAACCAGCTGACCCAGACTGGCCAGAGAGGTATTCCATGCCATATGATGACAGCTTAGATATAAGAATGAAGTAAAAGAAGGAAGTGGGGGGGATTTGTCCATGGTGTCTATCCTCCCAAGTAACCACAAATCTTAGAGAGCCCTGTTTCCCGAGACTGACCACCGTCCTGCTGATGGGAAGTAGAGACTAACATCTCTCTCTTTGCTTTTCACTTCTGCGCAGTCTATCGTTTTTCCTTATTATTGTTATTAAAATTGCTTCTATCTTTTTTGTTATATTTTTTTCCCCTCTCCTCCTGTCCATTTAAGAGGGTGAGTGATAGAGCAGCTGGGTGAGAGCTATCATGGAGAGGTTATCATTTCTTTCTCCCCACCTGAAATGAATATAGAGAATTTTATTATGCAGGCCCCCAAGATTTTGATTCATCCTTATGTGAGCTCTCTATTGCTGCTAATCAACATCACTGGCATGTTATGGGTTTTGTGGAGTTTGGTTTCATCATGGCATGACAGGAGACATGGCTATATCAAAATGTGCCCTGAGGCAGTCAGTTCTTAGGCGGCAGGGTGTGTGGAAGGATTTGGGCAGATTCCTAGGACAGTTATCACCTCCAATAGCCTGGGACTTTACCCCAGACTAGGTGAGCAATCCCACTAAACTGACTCGCCATTTGATACAGGGTGCCTTGCCTATCCCAATGAGAACCAACAACTTCTTGCACTCTACCGGGGCCTGGCCTGTGCTTGCCAAGCCACAGTTTAGTACTCTAAGAAGACTGTGGCTGAGGCAGGCACTCAAACATAACCTGAGGATATCATGGTTGAGAAGGGGACCCGACAACCAGAGAGATTGCCCCAGTTGTGGAAAAGAAAGAGTGGACAAGGAGGTCAACAGGCCCCTCTCATTGATTGGTAAGGGATAAGGAAGACTATGATCAAGAGGCTGGTCCATCAACTGGGACATCAGAGGCAATGAGTGAGATCAAACAAGAAGCAGAGACTACTTGG
Source organism: Indicator indicator (assembly GCF_027791375.1). Classification (NCBI taxonomy): domain Eukaryota; kingdom Metazoa; phylum Chordata; class Aves; order Piciformes; family Indicatoridae; genus Indicator; species Indicator indicator. The sequence goes on along the minus strand of NC_072053.1, from coordinate 9,568,314 downwards.
TCCTTAACCTCAGCAGAGCTGAGACACATGCTCAAGGATTGGCAAACCCACTCATGGGATTGTCTTTGCTCAGGGGCTGTCATGGAGAGGGGGAATAGGGATGGAAGATGGTGATTATTAATTATGAATTATGAAAATACGAGTTATGAAAATTATTGTTTATTATTATTATGAATATTCGATTAATTGTTTTATATATATTGATTCGGATGCACGGTTGTTATAATATAGACCATAACTGATTTAGTATTTACAATCATTCCCAATTATAATATTTACAGTCAATTTCTAATTAAGGGAACAAAAAGGTGCAGTTCCGCCGCTTGTCCACCAGATGGAGACGCGACAAGACGCTTGCGGCTGCTAGCTAGGTATAGAGATATTTATAATGTTGTCACGAGGCAGGTTGAGCTAGAAATATCATGCGGCTACGCGCGGGCGCTTTGAATAGAATGTTACTAAATGTTATACACATGAAAGATACATTCTTTCTATGCAGTGAGACAAATTGCCGGATCACGTGGGCTTGCTTTCTGCCCAAGGCTGGTCCCATTCGGGCGGCGACTTTCTTTCTCCCTCCCGGCTCGGAGGTGGGGGCAAGGGTTTCTTTCTCCTCCCGCGGTCTGGGGGAAGGGCAGTTCCCTTCTTTGTCCTCCCGCAGTCTGCAGGGAGGGGCTGGCTCCCTGACCGGAGGATCGGCTCAGCAGGGCCAGGTCCTTTCGGTGGTCGGCCCTTGCAATGGAGGGCGGTTCCCGTAGGTGGGTTTCAGTGGGGGTGCAGTGACGCGATGCTTCCCCCCTTGGCTCGGTCCGAGATGAGCTGACTGCTGCTTCTCTTTCAGACTGCTTTTCATTTAAATTATAATGGTACAGTCATTGCCTTAACTTCAATGGAGAGGCTAATCGTTTGCTCTCTCTTTCCCTCAGGGAAATCTCAGGTGCTTCGTCCTAATACGGGCTGCGGAGCGGCTACAGTGGGCGCCTCCCTTTCTCTCCCACAGACGGCGGGGACTACGCAAGATGCGTTTCTGCTTATGGCTGCTTATGGCTACTTAATTAGCTGGCAGCAAAGCTGGACTAGCTGGCTAAGCTTAGTCCTTCCCCTTCCAGGTTACAGCTTACCCTCTCTCTCGGGGCTTCCCTCAGTCCCTTTTGTCTGGGTCTACGACACCAATCGGTGAAGGGGTCCCCTTTGTGCGTTCCTCGAGTGTCACGGTGGGCTGGCTCCCATGTTCGCAGAGGCTTCCAGTATGCTTGCGTGTAAGGAGACTTAACAGTGGATGCATTGCGAGTCACATAACGAGTGAAAGCAAAAGGAGAGAGCGACGTGGCAACAAATGGAGCAATACTTATAGATACTCAAGGCTGAAACTAGCCAATGGGCACACTTGCCAACAACCTCCTTCCACCTATAGAAAAGGTGAAGCTAGAATTATGCCTTTAGATGGACAGAGCATAGGCATCCCATTGAGATGGGTGCCTACAGTTGTTTATTCCCTTAGAAGACAGGCTGGCGCCTGAACCTTTTGTTCCTTCTCTCCTGAAAGGAGGGTGGAAGGGGGGACTTTCCAGAACATGTTGGGACAAGTTAGCTCGTATCTGGGGGTATAATTCTGGGCATGTGATGCCTTCACTACAGGGGCCTGGATGTACTTGGGGGGTAATGAGAAAGGATGGAGAGACCCAGTGTGTGCCTCAAGGAGATCTAACATTAGGGGAAAAGTAATTTGAAATGTGAGTAATGGAGTTGTATGTTGCAGAAAGTCATGAAGTAAGTATTCAGACTGATGAAGGCTTGCAAGGAACAAAAGTGACACAATGGTTGAAAACAAGCTGATGTTGCTATCCAAGAGTAGAATATCCTGCTTCTCCTATCGAACACTCCCAAGTAACATCTGGAGGAGCAGAAGAACATTTTTGTATTTATATAAGTCTCTATATGTGGGATATTGAGATAGTTTAAGTATGTAGATTAAATCATGAGCATAAGCAAGAAAGGATTTTAAGTGTGAGAATCAAATGAGATGGCAAAATGTATTGAATTGTGTGGAACCTCAGCGTGAAACAAATGGTATGGAATAAGGGGTGGAGATTATATTGGGTTTGGCTGAGCTGAAGTTAATTCTCCTCACAGAATCTTTCTCGTGTTATGTCTTGTAGCAGTAGTTGATAAGATAACAGTGTTTTGGCTACAGTTGAATAAGTATCCAGTCTGTGTCTTTTCAATGTTTCCCTTCCCCAAGAGTTCACTGAGGGGTGGGCAAGATCTTGGGAGGAGACATGGCAGAACCAGCTGACCCAGACTGGCCAGAGAGGTATTCCATGCCATATGATGTCAGCTTAGATATAAGAATGAAGTAAAAGAAGGAAGTGGGGGGGATTTGTCCATGGTGTCTATCCTCCCAAGCAATCACAAAGCTTAGAGAGCCCTGCTTCCCGAGACTGACCACCATCCTGCTGATGGGAAGTAGAGACTAACATCTCTCTCTTTGCTTTTCACTTCCGCACAGTCTTGCTTTTGCTTATTATTTTTATTAAAATTGTTTCTATCTTATTATTGGCTTTTGTTATATGTTTTTTCCCCTCTCCCCCTGTCCATTTTAGAAGGGGAGTGATAGAGCATCTTTGGTGGGAATCTGGCCTCCAAGCCAAGGCCAAACCACCACAAACCTTCACTTAGTATTAGTCTAATGCAGACTTCTGTCTTCCAAGAAGCTGAGTTATTCTAATTTCCTCTTTGCAAGTAATAAGGAAAATCAGCTCTTTTTTTTTTTTAGGTGTTTCTCTTTCACACATAGTGTGCAAATAATTTAAGAATGCATAATAAAAATAATATAGGTTTTATTTGCAAAAGTTTTACTTCTTGAAGTATCATTTTAAAAAAAAATTCTTTTTCTGACCTTTCACAGCTGTATCTGTACTGAAATAAAGCCAGAGAGGAATTCATAAATGCATGAAAGGTGCTTACATATCTAGGTTTTGCATGGTTTGAGTTAGTCCCTCCTTGTCACCCTACTACTTTTTGTGCCTTCAGTTTTATTAGGGCAAACAAATCTCAAATATGTTATATATCATGTAAAAGGTAATATTTTTGCTGATATGCATAAATTCCAAGTTAATCTGGGACGTAAAAGAAGGGATGTATCCATGACACCCCTTTAAACAAAGTTTCCAAAGGCTTTGGAAAAAAAAAAAAACCAAAACTAAAATTGATAGGAATGCTGTTTAAATGGGTATGACTACATTTCAGTTTTGAAATCTGTTTTTACAACACTTCATATGTTGAGTTCCAGTTTCTTTCTGCCCAATCTCTTTCATTTTCATGTTATCTATGTCCATTAAGCTCACACAGTGTCTGACTGTGATGAGGACGAACTTCTGGCATTGTTGTATTTGTAAAAGAAACATGCACACACAGCTAATAAGATTGACAGCACAGAAGCACAATAAATCAATGCATAATTGATTGAATTGTATTAGGGGAAAGTGAAAATAAGATTTCTGGTTCTGAAATGGATCATAAGACCTACTGAAAATTGGGTATTTCTGCAGAACTGGGGTATAGTACCTACTCTTTCTCAGACCGTTTTTCTGCATTCTCAAAGCAAGCTTGAACACCTGGATTTTTACACATAGATATATTTCTTTAATCAAAAAAATAACAGATGAGGTATGTAAGTGAGGAACCAAGAAAAAAATTCAAAAGTAAAATTAAATGACAAAAAAAGGTTTAGAAAAATACCTTCTTTTTATGTGATCAGCCTACTCAAGCAAAATTTCCTGAAGTAACAATAATAGCCAATACTTAGACAAATTCTGAGAAGGCAGTTGCAAATAACTTTTGTAAATTTTTCATTAATTCTTATTAGACATCATTTTTAAAGTCAAAATGTATGATTATCAGGGACAACACAACACAGATTACAATGATCATTATAGGTGATAGACTCATAAAGGCCATCTGATTGTAAATTTCAGTCTTTGAAGGAATGGAATATACATAAATATATATTATGTCTATGTTTTTATGTTTACAATATCTTGAACTTATTTTTCTTGAAGTTTAGTTTGTGGCTAAATTAATCATAAACAAATCTTCTGATTACAGTGAGAATCCCATGCTGTAAAAGAGCTGTGTATAAAAACTCAATTATTCTAAACTCTGTGGGAAACATAAAAGGAAAGAGAAGAAATGTTATTACATGTTAGTAAAATTGTCAATTTCACACAACAGTTTGGTAGATGTGCAGGAAGATCAAGTCTTCTGACTGATATCTAAGACCCTGCTGGCATTGTTACTTCTCATTTTCTTTAAATCAAAAATTTAACCTTTGAAGGAGTTCAGGAGAAAAGAAAAACAAAATAATTGTTGTTGAGCAAATTACCAGCCTATACACTTTTTTCAGATTTCCAAAGGGACTTCTTTGTCCAAAGCTTACCAATGGCAGGATTTAGGTACTTGCATTGTAGCTTCAAATCCTGTTTGCAAGAAAAAGACCTAACTAACAGCAATTGCACTCTCAGCAAAGTATCACCTCATACCCACTAGAAATCTAGGACTTAGATACTGTCAACTGTCAAAGACTGATGGATGAGTAAATAAATTAATCCACCCATCCATCATTTCATATGGTTGATTCCAAAGCAATCTATCATCTAATAGATTTAATAATGAGCCTTACAACATTTTCTAACTATAATACTGGAATGTGTCATATTTCTAACTATATTTTTTTTTGGTTCACTTTAGATGGATGTACTACTGAATAGATCAGACCACACTTCTGGCCTGTCAGATAGTATTAATTTGTGATTTTCTCTCATCTTTCCTGAGTGCTTTGGATCAAAAAAAAAAAAAAAAACAAACCCAAAAAACCAAAACTGTTTAAATAAGTAAAATGTAATGTAATGTAATTAAACATCTTCCCACAGCTGTTAAGATCAAGATTACTAACAATTACCTGGTGCAACAATTTCAGAACTCATGACAAACCTTTATATACTTTAGTGATTTCTGTCATAATGTTAAGCTATTAAGCCTGGATCTGCTCACATTATTCACTTAAGAACATAAAACCAATAGAGGTAAGATCAGTAGAAATTAGTCCATCAGCATTATTAATTCAATAGAAATATTTATGGGTTTGCAAAGCTGGAAGGAACAATTTCAGTATAATCTTACTCTTGAAAAAAAACCATAAAATTCACTTAAAAATTCAATCACTCCTTTCAATATCTTTTGCCTGAAAACAACCACTGAAATTTTGCAGGTCCCAGGCCATGAAGACAGTGCAACCTCCTTTTCCAGAGAATGAGAGTTGAAACAGTGACCTGAATAGAAAGTCACACTGGAGGCCTGAAAGTTGCAGTAAATTTTCTTCAGAAAAATCCAGTGGTTTAGATATGTTGTTTTTATTTTTACCCCTTGTGGTGGGTTGAAATTACCCCCCAACTAATTTGAGAGAACTACCCCTCAAAATAAAATTACCAGACTAGCCTAGTTTGGGGTGAAAGTAAATGAAACTATATTTACAAGCAAACTAAATTCTAGAAATATGAAATGCAATGAATATGCCAAAATATGCAATATATGTACAATACAAATAGAATAAACAACACAGAAACTCCTCAGAGCCTCCTGGATGGCTCCAGGGGACCAGTTCACCTCCTTCCCCTCTTCCCACCCCTTGTTCCCATTGCCTCACACAATAGTCAAAACAGAGATAGCCTTCAAGGTCATGGGAGAGACAGAGAGGACAGTTGCAAGCAGAAGTGACAGGAGAGTGCTCTATATTCCCATAAGCAATCCAATGAATTATATAGACCTTACCATTATTTTCCTTTTACATACAATGTAATTTATTTTCAGGCTTTGAAGTCAATCAGGGACTCGCGTGGCTGCAAAGAGAGGAGGCAGTGGTGACCAGCTCAGCTCAGCCTTCTCACTTAGAGGGAGGAAAAAAAAAATAAAAAAAGGTAGCGAGGATGGTTACTGAAAGATGGTACTACCCGAACAAAGGTTAGTAGAAAAATGGTGGGCACCCGAACAGAGACCACACACAAGCATGCAGGTGTTCAGGCAGGTGGCTGCAGTGAGTGCTGAAGCCTGGCAATTGATACGGAGGACAGCAAGAACACCTGTGTTAGGTGTGAGCAGGTCAGGGATCTGATGAACATGGTGACCGAACTAAAAGAAAGGTGGAAAGGCTAAGAACTATAAGAGACTGCGAAAGGGAAATTGACTATTTCCATAATCTAACCTCTACAAAATCAGAACAGGGGGTAACTCTTAGTGGAGCAGGGATTTTGATACCCTCCCATCAGCAAGCCTCTCAGCCTCCGTGCAGTAACCCACATGAGCACGGCCAATGTGCACTTACAGAATAGGTATGAGGCTCTGCAGGAGGACGAGGTCATTGGTAAGGATGAGGACTCAAGAAGGTCAGAAGCTGCACCAATGACACGTTGCCACAGTCCAGCCATCCAAACTAATCCTGAAAAGAAACCTCGTAGGGTCATCGTTATAGGAGACTCCCCACTGAAGGGAGCAGAGGGCCCAATATGCAGACCAAACCCATTTCATAGAGAGGTCTGCTGCCTCCCTGGTGCCCAGGTAAGGGACATTGTAGGTAAAGTTCCCAAACTTGTGAGTCCTTCAGACTACTACCCACTTCTGTTCTTTCAGGTGGGTAGTGACGATGTAACAATGAGAGGCTCCCAATTAATTAAAAGAGACTTCAGAACCTTAGGGCAACTGCTAAAGGGATTAGGAGCTCAAGTTGTGTTCTCCTCTATCCCTCTAACGTCAGTGATGGACAAGGGAATATATATGAAGAGCCAAGAGGTCAATTCATGGCTTCGGGACTGGTGTCATTGACAGGGCTTTGGGTTCTACAATCACAGCTTGGCTTACAAGGCACCAGAGCTGCAAACAACTAATGGGATTCACTTGTCCCAGAGGGAGAAAAGGATCCTGGGACAGGAATTGGCAGGGCTCATTGATAGGGCTTTAAACTGGATTTGAAGGGGGAAGGGGTTAGTAGTCTTCTGCTGGCCAGTGAGAAACAGAGGGGCAGCTCACCAGAGGCAGAGGGATGGAGAGCTAGTGAGGGCTCTCAACTTGCTGCCCTGAGGCAAGCCACAAATGATGCACCAGGACACTCTGTGGAAATCAAGGGGAATTGGCACAAGAGGAGGGCCGGGCCAGCCCAGCTGAAGTGCCTCTATGCAAATGCAGGCAGCTTGGGCAACAAACAGGATGAATTAATGGCTACTGTGCTGCTGGGATGTCATGACATAGTGATTATTACTGAAACTTGGTGGGATGATTCCCATGACTGGAATGCAGGGATAGATGGGTACAAGCTCTTTAGGAAGGATAGGCAGGGAAGGAGAGGAGAAGGTGTTGCCCTCTATGTCAGTGAGCAGCTGGAATCAGTGGAGCTGCACCTGGGGAAGGATGATGAGCTGGTTGAGAGTGTGTGGGTTAAAATTAAAGGCAGGACAGGGGAAGGAGATGTTACTGCAGGGGTCTGCTACAGGCCACCTGACCAGCAGAACCAAGCAGATGAGGCCCACCACATGCAAATAGAAGGGCAAATCCTTCCTGACAAAACTAGTGACCTTCTATGAACAAGTGACAACGTTATTCGATGAGGGGTGAGGAACTGAGTCATTTACCTGGACCTGAGCAAAGCCTTCGACACTTTCTCGCACCACATCCTAGTCTCCAAACTGGTGACACATGGGTTTGATGGGTGGACCATGAGATGGATAAAGAGCTGGCTTGATGACTGCACCCAAAGAGTGGCTGTCATTGGTTCCATGGAGGCCAGTGACAAGTGGAGTCCCTCAGGACTCCTCAGGTCCCTCAGTCCTGGGACCAGTCTTGTTCAATATCTTTGTTGGTGACATGGAGAGTGGCATTGAGTGCACCCTCAGCAAGTTTGCTGATGACTCCAAGCTGTGTGGTGCAGCAGACACGCTGGAGGGAAGGGATGCCATCCAGAGGGACTTTGACAGGCTGGAGAGGTGGGCACAAGCCAACCTCATGACGTTCAACAACACCAAGTGCAGGGTCCTGAATCTGGGTCGAGGCAATCCCAAGCACAAATCCAGGCTGGGCAGTGACTGGCTAGGAAGCAACTCTGAGGAAAGGGACTTGGGGGTGCTACTGGATGAGAAGCTCAGCATGAGCTGTCAATGTGCACTTGCAGCCCAGAAAGCCAACCAGATCCTGGGCTGCATCTGGAGAAGTGTGGCCAGCAGGTCAAGGGAGGTGATTCTCCCCCTCTACTCAGCTCTGGTGAGACCCCACCTGGAGTACTGTGTCCAGTTCTGGAGCCCATATTACGAGAGGGATTTGGACATCGAACATGTCCAGACAACGGCCAGCAGGATGATCAGAAGGCTGGAGCACCTCTCCTATGAGGACAGACTGAAAGAGTTGGGGCTGTTCAGTCTGGAGAAAAGAAGGCTCCGAGGTGACCTTCTTGTGGCCTTCCTGTATCTGAAGGGGGCCTACAAGAAAACTGGGGAGGGACTTTTTAGGATATCAGGTAGTGATAGGACTAGGGGAAATGGAATGAAGCTGGAAGTGGCGGATTCAGACTGGATGTGAGGAAGAAGTTCTTCACCATGAGAGTGGTGAGAGGTTGGAATGGGTTGTCCAGGGAGGTGGTTGAGGCCCCATCCCTGGAGGTGTCTAAGGCCAGTCTGGATGAGGCTCTGGCCAGCCTGATGTAGTGTGAGGTGTCCCTGCCCATGGCAGGGGGGTTGGAACTAGATGATCCTTGTGGTCCCTTCCAACCCTGACTGATTTTATAATTCTATGATTTTATGACTAGGCTGATGTTTCCCTTCCAAATTGAAACACCCCTTTATTATAATAGCACAATTAAATCATCCTTTGAGGTTAGTAGAGATGTATATTTTGTGTCTATAAAAGTTTCTAGAATGGTAAAAATTTCAAGAAACAGTGTGGTATATCAGACAGATCTGCACTTTCCTTCTTTGCTTCATGTTTTTTTTTTCCTGTGAAGATATGAACCTTCTTTTTGGAGTGTACTGTTTAATTTGGGGTAAACTAATGAGGCAGGAATTATGAAAATATAGTTATCTTTATTTTCCTGAAAACCCCATCCCAAAATTATGTACAAAGCTGTTTAAAACTAATTTACAGGTTCTATTTGGTCACAAATTCTGCCAGGATGCTTGTGGGCAATTTTACTACAATTTAGAGGATTCAGAAAATGGAAAAGACTGAGCCACAAATATCTTCACCCCACATGTAAATCAAAGGCTATCCAGGACTCTTAGGAAAGTATGAGATGCCGGTTTTACTCAGGAGATCTGAGCAGGAATTTAGAGACAGGTTTTAGGTCTCTCTTGCTGGCAGGCTCCAGAACTACAGGTTTTGTGGAATCCCAGGGAAGGCAGGATCTGGGAGAAGCCAGTCTGAGTGCCTGTTTCTCCAGTCTTGTCATGAATCCAGAGAGGTGAGCAGAGTCCAAAATGAGCGCCCAAATGGGAGAGCCAAAATGAGCTGGCCCCTAAAAGATAAGCGAGAACCAAAAAATGAGAGCCCCAACTGCTTTCTGCTCGCTCTATTTAAGATATCCCTAGAAAATTGTCCAGGTCAATACGTGAAGTAGACTGCTAATGAGTTTCAAATCCCAGCAGACTCTGCCCAATGGTAAATACCCGCGAGGGACCTCTGCCCTGGCAGCAAGAATGGATGCCTATTACTTGTCCCCAGGGCAGGGGAAGGCAATTTCATGCCTTTGTCTTCCCCATTTAAACCTATGCTGATAGAGATGGGGGAAGGGGGTTTGGAGCACTGAGTAATATGGACCAAGATCTAGAAATGAAACACAAGCTTATGTTTTATTCTAGATTAGATTAGAAATAGAAGTAGTATGCCTACAGAAAAAAATAACAGCAATATTTTTATGAGAAACATAATCACACTAGTAATTCTTTTAAGTAGGGTAACCTCCAAACTTATTGAAAACTTTCCTCCAAATGTGAAAAAACTTTACATGGAAAAAAAAATACTGTGTGAACACACATATATAGTCACAATGCACACATACCCACAGCAGAAAATAGTTTTAATTAAATTTATATGAAAAATGTCTTGAATCCAAGATTAAACTCATAGCCAGAGAGAATTTTGAAAATGTTTCATACTAAGATGACTCTGGATTATGTGTGAAAAATGAGAAATCTCTCTAGTCATTTTAGTAACCTAAAGACTTACACATTGATCCAGAATATTCATCTTCATCTCTCTATAATGCTTGCTTTTCTATAGTGTTGTTTTCTAAATCCCTGAACTGTTTACTATTCTAAGGTGAGGGTTTTCATCCAGGTTTTTTTTGTCATAAAATATTCAGAGAGCCTCATTTTCCATCTAAGAAAATTCACTTCAAAGATGCTTACTAAAAAACCACAAAGAAATAAAATTCTGTGTGCATTATGTAAGAGAAAATCTCAAATTTTGGCTAGCTCAGTAGTTACTTCTGAAATGTTAAATCAAAGGATCGTCTCATCCATTTCACCTAGGGTAGCTGCATTGATTCGCTGCAGTTTCTTTTGCAAATGAAAATATGATGGATCTGACAGGTGTTGTTCTTGGGTTTGTTTGGGTTTGGTTTTTGTTTGTTTTATTTTGCTGTATTTTTTCTCTTGTGTTTATTGTAGTGCCCCTACTCCTACTCCAGGTAGGAGTAGGCCCTCTTCCTGTAGAGGGCCCCACAAAGGCCAAAAAGGAACTGTATTTTAACTTATATGATCACAGGATGGCTTAAACAACAGAGAGATAAGTTACAACCCTGTGACGGTTTTAAGGCTATGCCTATAATTTCTTTTCACAGAGTTGAGCAGAAAAGTGAAAGAATGTAAATAAATCACATTTGGGTGTAAGAAAGCAAAATAATGATTATTCTAAACACTTCCATTGGAGAGAGAGAAATGTTTAAGGGTCAGTACTCAAAACAAAGTCTCAATCTGTCTCTTTGTCTGGTGTTTCTCTGCTGGGCAGTCTGCATTTCTCTTCTGTGCTTTGCTTTTTACAGATAACATACATCCCCATATTGACCTTGAAAAATTAAATTTAACAACCTCTCTGCTTCTTGTCTTTCTTCCTTCTGCCAGGGGTGTCTGGGGAAGGCAGGGAAGGGGAGGCAGGGGGGTCACTTTCCTGGCTTTTACACTATTTCTGTTAATTGTACATATTTGTAAATATTGTAAATACTGTATAGTTGTACATATTCATTGCATTCCATTGTAGACTATAGTTTTTGCTTTGTAAATACAGCTTCATTTGCTTCTGCACTGAGCTAGTCTGGTGTTGTTAATGTGGGAGGGGAATTTCAGCCCACCACACTACAACAAACCCTCCTGCAGACACATTCATCCAAGCTTCCTTTCTTCCTTTGAGGTTTACAAGCAATCTTCAACTGCCATGGTGAAAAGAAGCCAAAAATCACCTCTGAATGCTAAAATACATATTTTTAGGTTGGTTTAATGTAACTCATTTTTTCATTAAGAAGGTTAGGTGTCCTAACAGCCAAAATACTCTGAAGAAATCACAGAAAGAATGTGATGGTGGAGGCTGGAGGCTGGAGGTAGAGAAGGGGTCCTTGCCTCCCTCTGTGGGCCTCCTGCTCCCTCCTTGCAGTAGGACAGCCTGGAGGTTCTGCACCAGTTGTTGTCCAGATGCTCAAGACTACATCCCTACTAGAAGGTTGTGACAAAGACCTTGACAGCTGAATGACAATAATCTGTCAACAAGGCATCATCTTTTTTTTTCATATTTCATTATTCTGCACCTTATGCCACTGATTTTAGTTCCTAAATTACCCATTGTCTATTTTTTTCATTCCTTCAATTAGTTTTTTTTTTTTAATTTTACAGATATTGTACTACTGAGACTGTTCTTTAGAGTGTCAGCACTGTCTTCTCCAACCCAAGGCAATGGGGAGGAAGGATGGAAGAAAAGAAGGAAAGGCAGGGAGGGAGGGAAGGCAAAGATGTATCAATTACTCAGAAAGATCCAGAAATTCAAGATGTGATGACACTGACAGTAGGAAGTATGATAAATGATCTGATTTATATGCAACTCCCATTAGATAGCTTCCAGAAATTAAGATAAAGTGATTATTTGCAAGGAAATACTTACAACCTAATTAAATAGGACTAAATTTCTATTTTGAGAGAACAGATATCATAAATAGGACTGGGCTTTGTTTGTTTGTTTTTTCTCAATCTGATCGAGGACAATGCATTTGAGCATTTCAGCCTAGTGCAATTTCTCATCTATACACAAGTTACCAAGATGGTAGTCATAGGATCCAAGGGTAGGTAGGCATCATGAGGGTTTAGTGGAGGCTCTTATTTCAGATCTGAGCTGAGAGAAGTCCCAATGTATAGCTCAGGGCACAGGGGCACTGAGGTGGTCTTCTATTCCAGTATCACATGCATAGCGATCAGGAATACTTGAAGGATAGGTGGGAACATTCTTACTGTGTCAGAGGTATGTTGACAGTGGGTATTCCAACAAAAACAGAAACAAACAAAAAAAAAATCTTAATTCTGCTGTCTTTCTGTTGTTCCTGTCCCAATTTACTCTGTAGTCCTCTGTGTTTGGGACATAGTTAGCTGATTTATGTCTCTTGTTTTGATTTGGTTAGGTGGGATCAAAAGAGGCCACAAGTTAAAGTATTAGCAAGCATTACACAGAGAAAAAAGTCCCCTGTGAGTTTTCCTCACGTGTAGAATTCAATCCCTCATCAATATGCCACAGATCAAGTGTCTTAGTTTTCCAGATATATTAGTAAATCTGCTTTCTCTTCCTTTAATAGCACATTTTTGAGGAAGATTTTAGGAAACAAAAGTAAAGACAATCCTTTCATTCGTGTTACAAAGCTAGGTTTGCATAATAGAGAGACAGAACCATGGACTGCACACTCTGAAGTTTCACACACACCCATTCACAACCCTGATACATGTGTGGAAAAAAACCCATGGGTCACAAGTAACTCTCTGTGGCTTCATCTTTCCATAACCTTTGCAAAATGTAAAGGGAGCCATTAATGTTCCTTCATGAGCTGATACTTAAAGTGCTCTGAGTCGTCTTCTTACCCCTTATGTATCTTTAGGCTCTGGACCAAAGTATCTCATCTACTGACTGCTGTCTTTTTCCTTCTTTTCAATCTGGTGAAGGAAAAAAAAAAGCGGCAGTTCTGGGGAATAACTGCCTTCTGAAGACACCTTCATGGCTAAGTGGCTAGAGAAGGGGTGTATCTGAAGTGCAAAGGGATTATTTTTGGCCTTATAGAATAGAAGTTCTGATGTTCAGTGTTGGACAGAAAGCCCACAGCTGCTGAGGCTATGGACCTGGGGCGGGAAGAAGGCTTCCCTGCAGACAATAGCGCTGGTGAGCAATGTATTTGAATACAGATAGCCTGTCTCAAGAGACAGGGGAGTTTGTAGATCAAACCTCTCTGTAGTCCAAAATTCTAGTTGCAAATGATGGCATTAAGACAACAGACTTGTGAAGAGGTAGAACTAAACAACCTTTGTGAAGCATTACAGAGGAAGATAGTTGTTCTGAGTAGTCACAAACCAAGAGAGATCAACTGTGGTTACCAGCAGAGTGCTTTTTCTTTCAAGTATGTGAGATTCTTCTTCAATATGTGGTGGTCTTTATACTGAGTTTTTGGATGCAGCATGTTCAACACTCCTTAGAAGTGCTATCCTGAACTCAGGGGATAGGAATACATAAAATGCTTAGACAAACAGCTGAAATGATTTAGAAAAGGACAGAAGGTAAATATGGCATTTACTATCTGGCCTGGACATAGACTGACATTTATAAACTGACAAAAGTGTTGGAAATTCTCTAATAAACACAAATGCCCCCCATCTCATTTTCGCTTTACAGCCAGCAAATTTGTGGCTACAAATGAGGGAGAAATGAAATTGTAGACATGATGTACTGCAATTTCTGATCATTGTAAGTATGGACATCAGAAATACTTGGCAGCAGAAACCCTGCAACCAGAAAGCTGCAACATAGTAACAATTACAGAAACTTGGTGGGATGAATCCTGTGACTGGAGTGTGGCTATCAATGATCACAAACTGTTCATAAGGGACAGGAGAGGAAGAAGGTTGGAAGTGTTGACTTCTATGTATGCCTGCTAGGGAAGTTGATGTCAGCCATGGGAAATTTAAACATGGGGAGAACAAAGCTTTGACCGCCATTTGGCAAGATAGTGGCTCTGGACTGAGACCGGGACTGGCGTGCTCGAGCTGAGAGCAGCTGAGAGGTGCTTTATTGTGGTTTTCTTTTGGGGGCTTTTTGGGGCAGGAGGACCTCAACAGACAGTGAGGACCAGCAGGGTCATCTTCTCGCATGCCTGCTCAGGAGGGTGATATTAGCTGTGGAAAATTTAAACGCAGGGAAAGAAAAGCCTTTACCACCATTTGGTAAAAGAGCTGCTGTCTGATTGGATTGTAGCAAACGGTAGCATGCTGGGTCAGGTGACAGAGTGCAGAAGCCTCTGCGGTAGCCTGGGTAAAACATAGTCAATAGTCAGGTGGAATATATATATTAAAAAAACAACCGACCAAAAAAAAAAAAAAAACAACAAAACCAACGAACCAAGAAAACACCCAAACTTAAATTCGTTTGCCTGAAACGATCCAGCCATGATTACAACTCGACCAAAAGCTACTAGAAAAACAGTGGCTATGCAGACAGAATCTGCACACAAGCATGCAGGTGTCAAGGCTCCTATCTGTAGACAGTGTTGGAGCCTGGCACATGAAATGGAGGGTGATGGAGACAACGTCTGTGTTAGGTGTGACCAGGTGTATTATCTGCTTAACCTGGTAGCTGAGATAAAGGAAGAAGTGATAAAACTCAAGAGAGGTGACCCAGGAAGCAGGGAGGACTAGATACAGGTCCCTGACAGGAGATGCATGGGAAATCCATCCCAGTCCTCTTCAACTCCCCCATTGCCCTTGCACAACAAGTATGAGGCACTGCAAATTGAGAGCAATGCAAATGAGAAGGCATAAAAGGTACCATCTGAGGGGATGCCTAAAGCAAATAAGTCCCCACCCTGCATCAGGACTAGTACCATAAAGAAAAAGAGGAGGGTAACTGTTATTGGACACTCTCTCCTGAGGGGAACAGATGGACCTATATGTTGTCCTGACCCATTCTGCAGGGAATTCTGCTGCCTAGCTGGGGCCCAGATAAAGGACATCTCGAGAAGACTACCAAAGCTAATCCAGCCCTCTGACTATTACCTATTGCTGGTAATCCAAGCTGGCAGTGACAAGATTGATAAGAAGGGCATCAGGACAATCAAAAAAGAATTCAAGGCTCTTGGTCAATTGATTGATGGGTCAGGAATGCAAGCAGTGTCCTGCTCAGTTCCCTCAGTGGCAGGGGGGTATAGTGAAAGGAACAGGAGAACCCACGTTATCAACAAATGGCTCAAGGGCTGGAGCCAGCAGCAGAATTTTGGGTTCTTTCATCAAGCGGCAATTTTCACTGCACCTGACTTGCTGGAATTAGAAGGGCTGGAACTAGATGGGTGTGTCGGTGTTAGCTGAAATTCCCCCCCCACCACCGACAATAACCAGGCTAGCCCAGTCTGGAAGCAAATGAAGGCTGTATTTACAAGCAGAGTCTAAAATCTACAATGAAATGCAATGAATATGTACAAATATACAAAATTCACAACATTTACAAATATACACAATCAACAGAAAAGCACAACCAATCTCCCTTTACTTCCCCTCAAGGGGACCCTCCCAAAGGGGCCTCTCTCGCTCCCGGGAGCTTCCCTCCAGATCCCCCTGGACAGAGAAGCAGAGTTTGTTAAGCAGAAAGTTGTTAACTTAGCTGCCAAGGTCAGTACATGTTATCTTCAGCCAGAAGAGAAGAAGAAACAGCAGCCAGACAGCCCAGCAACTGCCCCCACTGCAGAACGCAGAATGTGCAGAGTGCCCACTTTGTTTTGGGTAATAGTTCTTAAACATTTCTATCTATCCAATGGAAGTGTTTAGAACAATCGTTATTTTGCTTTCTTACACCCAATAGTGACTTATTTACATTCTTTCACTTTCTCTGTTCTGAACTTTGCAAGGAAAAAAATAAAAAGACAGTTTCAAACCATCACAGTCCACCCCTTCTAAACAATTCCATTGGCTGCTACTACCGTTTATCTAATCTAAAATAATATCTACAACAATGAGTGAATAAAGACCATAGTCCATTCTGGCTATCTCAGATGTAGATGATTCAAAAGAGTCAAATCACAGGAAAAATAGCAAACAGCTTGTTTCCTCGCAGATGGAGCGAAGAAAGGAACAGGGACTCTCAGGTGACTCAAGGCTCTCAGGGTTCGTGCACCGTAGATCACAGGAACTCTCCTCTTAAGCGCGATGCTGTATCTGTGAAACACTCTGAATTTAACCTCTCTCAGCCAAAGTTAGATTTCTTTGTGGAATACACTGAATTTCACCATTTTCTTGCATCACCCAATAGGTGTGACCAGGATCTTCAGGAGAAACCACCCCTCGGACAGGTTTGGCCTCTGCAGAAGGAGAAAATACCTAAACAGTTTTGCCTACAGATTCTTTTCTCTGATAACAGGAACTCTATCACCTTCCTCCTTTCGCAACAAATCTGATTGGGCAGGTCCAGCTCGATTCACTGAACCTCTGCTATTCACTAACCAGGTTGCTTGTGTTAAATATTTCTCCCAGTTTTTCAAAGATCCACCCCCCATGGCTTTGAGAGTGGTTTTCAGCAAACCGTTGTAGCGTTCGATCTTCCCTGCAGCTGGTGCATAGTAGGGAATGTGGAATATCCACTCGATGCCGTGCTCTTTGGCCCAGTTTTTCACAGGATTGTTCTTGAAATGAGTTCCATTGTCTGACTCAATCCTCTCTGAAGTTCCGTGTCTCCACAGGATTTGTCTCTCCAGACCAAGAATGGTGTTATGTGCAGTTGCATGAGGAACTGGATAAGTTTCCAACCATCCAGTGCTTGCCTCTACCACAGTCAGCACATACTGCTTACCAGATGGAGAACGAGGTAGAGTGATGTAGTCAATCTGCCAGGCTTCACCATACTTATACTTGGACCATCGGTCACCGTACCACAAGGGCCTGATCCGCTTTGCCTGCTTAATAGCAGCACAAATGTCACAGTCATGGATGACTTGTGTGATAGCATCCATGGAAATGTCAATGGATCTGTCACAAGCCCATCGGTAGGTTGCATCTCTGCCTTGATGTGCTGACGAGTCATGGGCCCACCAAGCTAAGAACAGCTCACCTTGGTGTTTCCAGTCAAGATCAGGATCAGGATCAGAGTTTGTGTCCACTTGGGAAACTTTTGCAGCTAGATCTGCCTGATGGTTTTGTTGTTGTTCCTCAGTAGCTTTGCTCTTAGGAATGTGAGCATCAATGTGTCTCACTTTCACTGGGATTCTGTCGATGTGAGCAGCAATGTCTTGCCATAGATCTGCAGCCCAGATTGGCTTTCCTCTTCTCTGCCAGCCATTCTTCTTCCAGTCTTTCAGCCAACTCCAAAAGGTATTGGCTACCATCCATGAGTCGGTGTAGAGATAAAGCTTTGTCCATCTCTCACATTCATCTACATTAAGAGCTAGCTGGACAGCTTTTACCTCTGCAAATTGACTGGATTCTCCTTCTCCATCTCTCGCTTCTGCAACTCTGCGTGTTGGACTCCACACTGCAGATTTCCACCTTCGCTTGTTCCCAACAAGACGACAGGAACCATCTGTGAATAAAGCATATCTCTTTTCATCATCAGACAGATCACTGTAAGGAGGAGCTTCCTCAGCACGAGTTACTCTCTCCTCTGGAGGTTTAGCACAGCTTGTGCCTTCTGGCCAGTTTGTGATCACCTCCACCAAACCAGGCCTTTCGAGACTTCCCATTCGAGCTCTCTGTGTTATCAGAGCCATCCACTTAGACCAGGTAGCATCTGTTGCGTAATGTGGTGAAGAACCTTTGCCTTTCAACATCCAATTCAGAACTGGCAATCTAGGAGCTAGAAGAAGTTGTGACTCAGTTCCAATCACTGCAGAAGCAGTATTCACTCCTTCATAAGCAGCTAAAATCTCTTTCTCTGTTGGAGTGTAGTTTGCCTCTGAGCCTCTGTAGCCACGACCCCAGAAACCAAGAGGACGTCCTCGTGTCTCCCCTGGAGCTCTTTGCCATAAGCACCACGTTGGACCATTGTCACTCACGGCCGTGTACAGAATGTTCTTAATGTCTGGGCCAGTTCGGACAGGTCCCAGACCCATCGCTTGGACTACCTCTCGCTTGATCTGGTCAAAGGCTGCTTGTTGCTCAGGACCCCATTGGAAACTGTTTCTCTTTCAAGTCACATCATAAAGAGGTTTCACAATCTGACTGTATCCAGGAATCTGCAGTCTCCAAAATCCCACTATGCCTAGGAAACGCAGGGTTTCTTTCTTATTGATGGGATTTGTCATGGTGGAGACTCTGTTTATCACATCCATTGGAATGTGACGGCGACCATCTTGCCACAACACTCCCAGAAACTGGATTTCTCTGGCAGGTCCTTTCACCTTGTCTCGCTTGATAGCGAAACCAGCTTACAAGAGAATGTCAATGATTTTGTTACCTTTCTCAAAGACTTCTTCAGCAGTCTCACCCCAGATGATGATGTCATCGATGAACTGAATGTGTTCTGGAGCTCCACCTTTCTCCAAAGCATCATGGATCACTGCATGACAGATGGTTGAACTGTGAATCCACCCCTGGGGCAAACGATTGAAAATATATTCTATCCCTCTCCAGGAAAATGCAAACTGAGGTCTGCATTCCTCTGCTCTGGGAATAGAGAAGAAAGCATTAACAATGTCTATGGTAGCATACCATTTGGCCTGCTTGGATTCCAGCTCATATTGGAGTTCCAGCATATCTGGTACAGCTGCACTCATGGGTGGAGTTACTTCATTCAAGGCATGGAAATCAACTGTCAGACGCCACTCTCCATTCTGCTTTCTCACAGGCCAGATTGGACTGTTGAAAGCTGAATGAGTTTTGCTGATGACTCTCTGACTTTCCAGCTGACGAATCAAGTTTTGAATGGGCACCAAAGAGTCATGGTTGGTTCTGTATTGTCTGTGATGCACAATTTGAGAAGCAACGAGCAGCTTCACGTCCTTTATCTCATGTTGTCCCACAACTGCAGATTCATCTGAAAGTTCAGGTCTAATAGGCAACTTCAATTTTTCTCCTTCAATTTCTGCAGTTGCTATTCCAAAGGCCCATTTGTAACCCTTAGGGTCTTTGAAACGCCCTTCTCTCAGAAATCAGTTCCCATAATACAAGGTTCATTAGGACCTGTTACAATAGTATGTTTCTTCCACTGTTTCCCAATTAAACTTATATCAACATCTGTCTTAAACAATTCTTGAGATCCACCAGTGATTCCCTGAATAGTTATAGATTCTCCCCCTTGATAATTTGATGGTATTATGGTGCACTGAGCTCCTGTGTCAACCAAGGCCCTGTACTTCTGAAATTTTGAAGTGCCAGGCCACTGGATGTAGACATCCCAATAGATTCTGGTATCTCTGTTACCCCTTACCTCTCCCTGGTGGAAGGCAGGGCACCCCTAATTGTGGGGATTACCTCCACATGTACAGCTGGCACAACGTCCAGCACCAGAATTAGAATCACTTTTGGAGCTATCAGAGTTGTCCTGGGAATCTGAGGAAGTGACAGCTACCCTTCTGGTATTGCTGCCTCGGGATCTGCCACTCTGCAGCTCCCATAACATCCTGAAAAGATCAGAAGTTGGTTGCCCATCCCATCTGTTCATATTCTCACCAAACTGATCACGCAGAGTTATCCAGATGCTGCCACATGATTTCTGTCTGTTTTGGTTTCACCTATTCTGGAATGGCCTTCTTAGATAATGCTTGTTCCTGTCAGCTGAAACTTGTATCCATCTGGAGGAAGAGGAATCAGCATCATCCCCCTTCATCAAGTTGCATATGGAGGTTTTAAGTTCCTCCTTCAACTCTTTCATGCATTTCTCAATCTTTCCAGAGTTTCAATGGCTGAAACCGAAGAAGTACATGCAAGAGTATCCTCCAATTGCCTCATTTGGTCAGTGAAATGGCCAACAGCAGGAGGAACTCCACCATAATTTCTTGCCAGAATTCTGCTTGCCAGAATGGTAGCAAATTAAAAAAAAAAAAAAGGGGCAAAGTGGTGAGGGTGGTTACTGAAAGATGGTTACTACCGGAACAAAGGCTAGTAGAAAAACGGTGGGCACCCAAACAGAGACCACACAGAAGCATGCAGGTGTTCAGGCACGTGGCTGCAGTGAGTGCTGGAGCCTGGCACTTGATACGGAAGACGGCAGGAATAACACCTGTGTTAGGTGTCAGCAGATCAGGGATCTGATGAACATGGTGGCCAAACTAAAAGAAGAGGTGGAAAGGCTAAGAACTATAAGAAACTGCGAAAGGGAAATTGACTATTTCCATAATCTAACCTCTACAAAATCAGAACAGGGGGTAACTCTTAGTGGAGCAGGGAGTTTTGTACCCTCGCATCAACAAGCCTCTCAGCCTCCGTGCAGTAATCCACATGAGCAGGGCCAATGGGAACAGGTCTCTGCCAGACGGAAGAAATGCAAACGGAGCAAGCGTGCTACTTTAAGCAGCACACTCCCTACAGTGCACTTACAGAATAGGTATGAGGCTCTACAGGAGAAACAGGTCATTGGTAAGGATGAGGACTCAAGAAGATCAGAAGCTGCACCAATGACACGTTGCCACAGTCCAGCCATCAAAACTAATCCTGAAAAGAAACCTCGTGGGGTCATCGTTATAGGAGACTCCCTACTGAAGGGAGCAGAGGGCCCAATATGCAGACCAAACCCATTTCATAGAGAGGTCTGCTGCCTCCCTGGTGCCCAGGTAAGGGACATTGTAGGTAAAGTTCCCAAACTTGTGAGTCCTTCAGACTACTACCCACTTCTGTTCTTTCAGGTGGGTAGTGACAATGTAAAAATGAGAGGCTCCCAATCAATTAAAAGAGACTTCAGAACCTTAGGGCAACTGCTAAAGGGATTAGGAGCTCAAGTTGTGTTCTCCTCTATCCCTCTGTGATCAAAGACTTTCACCTGTCCCGCACCACATCCTGGTCTCCAAACTGGTGACACATGGTTTTGATGGGTGGACCACTAGATGGATAAAGAACTGGCTTGACGGCTGCACCCAAAGAGTGGCTGTCAATGGGTCTATGTCCCAGTGGAGGCCAGTGACAAGTGGAATCCCTCAGGGACCAGTCCTGGGACCAGTCTTCTTCAACATCTTTGTTGGTAACATGGAGAGTGTCATTGAGTGCACCCTCAGCAAGTTTGCTGATGACTCCAAGCTGTGTGGTGCAGCAGACACGCTGGAGGGAAGGGATGCCATCCAGAGGGACCTTGAGAGGCTGGAAAGGTGGCCACAAGCCAACCTCATGAGGTTCAACAAGACCAAATGCAAGGTCCTGCATCTGGGTTGAGGCAATCTCAAGCACAAATCCAGGCTGGGCAGTGACTGGCTAGAAAGCAGCCCTGAGGAGAGAGACTTGGGGGTGCTACTGGATGAGAAGCTCAGCATGAGCTGTCATTGTGCACTTGCAGCTCAGAAAGCCAACCAGATCCTGGGCTGCATCTGGAGAAGTGTGGCCAGCAGGTCAAGGGAGGGGATTCTCCCCCTCTACTCATCTCTGGTGAGACCCCACCTGGAGTACTGTGTCCAGTTCTGGAGCCCCTGTTACAAGAGGGATATGGACATGCTGGAATGTGTCCAGCAGGATGATCAGAGGGCAGGAGCACCTCTCCTATGAGGACAGACTGAAAGAGTTGGGGCTGTTCAGTCTGGAGAAGAGAAGGCTCCAAGGAGACCTTCTTGTGGCCTTCCAGTACCTGAAGGGGGCCTACAAGAAAACTGGGGAGGGACTTTTTAGGCTATCAGGTAGTGATAGGACTAGGGGGAATGGAATAAAGCTGGAAGTGGGGAGATTCAGACTGGATGTGAGGAAGAAGTTGTTCACCATGAGAGTGGTGAGAGCCTGGAATGGGTTGTCCAGGGAGGTGGTTGAGGCCCCATCCCTTGTGTTTTTTAAGGCCAGGCTGGATGAGGCTCTGGCCAAACTGATGTAGTGTGAGGTGTCCCTGGCCATGGCAGGGGGGTTGGAACTAGATGGTCGTTGTGGTCCCTTCCTACCCTGACTGATTCTATGATTCTCTAATACCATAACTCCCTAGTCCAATAAGACCAAAACAGAATTCAGCAACTTTTAGCAACCTGTTCTTAGCCCAACAAAATGACTCATATGCCACATATCTCAGAATCTTGTCTATTATGCAGGAAATGGCCCATCTGTAGATAATCACACCGATAGGAAATAAAATGACGCAGAATCAAAAACAACTTCATTTTTCTTCCTAATATGACCAGAAATCAATAATACAATCAGTTGACTCATGTTGGAGCACCAAATATAACAATCATAGAATCGTAGAATCCAAGGATCAACCAGGTTGGAAGAGACCTCCAAGATCATCTAGTCCAACTGATCACCCAGCCCTAAGCAATCAACTAGACCACGGCAGTAAGCGCCTCATCCAGTCTCCTCTTGAACGTCTCCAGTGATGGCGACTCCACCACCTCCCGGGGCAGCCCATTCCAAAGGGCAATCACCCTCTCTGTGAAGAACTTCCTACTAATATCCAGCCTATACCTCCCCTGGCACAACTTGAGACTGTGTCCCCTTGTTCTGCTGCTGGTTGCTTGGGAGAAGAGACCAACACCCACCTGCCTACAACCTCCCTTCAGGTAGGTGGAGACAGCAATGAGGTCACCCCTGAGCCTCCTCTTCTCCAGGCCAAACAACCCATGTATCAGTGTGAGCTGAAATCCCCCCACACTGACAATAACCAGGCTAGCTCAGTCTCGAAAGCAAATGAAAGCTGTATTTACAAGCAAATCTGCAATCTATGATGAGATGCTATTTATATGCACAAATATACAAAATTTACAACATTTACAAATATATGCAATCAACAGAAAAGCACAATCAAGCTCCCTTTGCTTTCCCTAAGGGGACCTACCAAGGGACCTTCCTCCCAGAACCCCCTGGCAGAAGGCAGAGAGATAGAAGCAGAGAAGCTGTTAACTTAGCTTGCCAATATCTGTGTGTTATCTTCAGCCAGAAGAGAAGAAGCAGCAGTCAGACAGCCCAGCAAGTTGCCCTGACTGCTCCACTTTGTTTTGAGTAGTGGTTCTTAAACATTTCTATCTATCCAATGGAAGTGTTTAGAACAATCATTATTTTGCTTTCTTACACCCAGTAGTGACTTATTTACATTCTTTCACCGTCTCTGCTTGAACTTTGAGAAGAAAAATTAAAAAGACAGTTTCAAGCCATCACAACAGACTGAGGGAGCTGGGGTTGGTCAGCCTCCAGAAGAGGAGGCTCTGGGAGACCTAATAGCAGCCTTCTAGTGCCTGGAGGAAGCCTACAAGAAGAATGGAGAGAGACTGTTTACAAAGGCTTGCAGTGACAGGATGAAGGGCAACGGTTCCAAACCAGAGAAGAGCAGATTTAGATTGGATGTTAGAAACAAGTTCTTTACCATGAGGGTAGTGGAACATTGGAACAGGGTGCCCAGGGAGGTTGTTCAGCCCCCATCCCTGGAGATATTCAAACACAGCTCTGGGCAACCTGATCTAGTTGAGGATGCCCCTGCTTACTGCAGAGGGGGTCAAACTAGATGATCTTTGGAGATCCCTTCCAACCCAGACCATTCTATGATACTATGATTCTATCTCCTATGGGCTTATTATGACTGGTTCTTTGGTTTACCTTTTCTTGAGTTTCCTACTATTTTCATCTTTCATTACATATGACAGAGTTTTTCAACTTGTGGCTGACCTTTTCTGTTAGAAAGTGGATAAGGAAAACCAATGAAGAAAACTAATGAAAAAATATTAATTAAATATGTAGTTTGGACAAGAAAAATACAGATTTATTTATGTACTCATTTATTTGTTAATTTATTTATTTATTTTAGTGTATTGGGTTTGCTTGAGCTGGAGCTAATTCTCCCCAAAACATCTTTCTAGTTCTGTGCTTTGCAGTGCTGTAGCTGCGTGTTGATAACACAGTAGTATTTTGGCTGATGCTGAACAAACACACAGGCTGTGGTTTTCTAACATTTCCCCATCCCGACATTACACTGAGGGGTGGGCAAGATCTTGGAAGGCGACACAGCTGAGCCAGCTGACCCACACTAGCCAAAGAGCTATTCCATGCCATATGACACAGCTCAGATATAAGAGGTAAGTGTAAGAAGGAAGTGTGGGGATATTTGTCCGTAGTGTCTGTCCTTCAGAGCTACCATTATGTGTAGAGCCCTTCTTCCTGGGACCAACCACTGTCTGATGATAGGAAGTAGAGAATATAACACCTCTTTTCACTTTTGCTTTCTATGCATGGCCTTTTACTTGTGATGATGATGATGATAATTATTACTAAATTGCTTCTATCTTATTACTGGCTCTTGTTATCTTTTCCCCTCTTCCCTGTCCATCTAAGAAGCGGGGGTGATAGAGCAGCTTTAGTGGGTATTTGTTCCCCAAACAGGGCCAAACCATCACATTTAGTTCATTTTTTAAAATATATGTATATAACTACATATCTCCAAAACTACGTAGCTCTGAAAACTTCTGAGAAATGTAAGGAAAGAAAGTGGCTTGATTTGGCTGTCTCTATGCTATCTGGTCTTCTACAACTCAGCTCTAGTGGTAGCTTTTAACTGTGAAAATGAGGTTGCATTAATTTCACCCTGGGATCAACCAGGGGAAGGACACAGTGTATTAGTCATCAGGGCTGGGTTCTCTTTTATATTCGTCTGCATGCATTAACCTTCATCTTATTTGTTGAGTTAGACTGCTTTTGCTATATCATGAATAATTTCATTAGGCATTAAGAATTTACCCACACTGTATCTTTGGGGGAGTTTGTATTTTTTAAATATTTACAATTTGTAATGCATAATAAATATGTAATAGGTGGGGTATGATTTCTCAGGGTTTACTATTATCTAAGTCTGTCATGTCCTATAACCTTTCTTGGCTTATACAGTATTCATCACTTTAATGCAGCGTCAGTGCTGTTATCATGGGTTGATGGCAAAAGGACAACCATTTTGACACTCTCCACTCACCAATCACATTTATTTTGGTTTGATTAGCATATAAATAATACTGGATTTATGCAACATCAGTAGAAATGTGTCAAAAATACTTGTCAGTGTCCTTATTTCGACAGTTAGAATCAGAAAATCTTGGAGAAAGAAGGATTTGCTAGTGTGTTGCCAGACTTCTGGCCCTTACTAATGCAATGATACACAAATAATTTTAGGCAATTTTAGGCAATTTTAGTCCCTTGTTTGTTTGAATTTTTTTTGTTTGTTTTGTTTTTTCTTTTTTTTTGTTTGGTTGGTTTGGGTTTGGGTTTTTGTTTGTTTTTGAGGAATTGCCTTTGACTATAGAAAGGAGCGATGGAAAAAATGGAAAATAGCTGGTAAACATTTACACATTTGAAAGAATGAACGGCAACTGCCCAATGTCACAACATGAAGTTAAATCCAGGTTACCAACATTTCTGAATCAGAAGATTATTAGTGATATATATTGAGTTGATCGCTCTTTTGCAAGCTGCTAGACGTGGAGCCTCGCAGTAACAAAGTATCAATGACTACTCTTAACAACAACAACAACATAGTTTGTTTTGCAGAAGTGTGAGAACTAGTTGTGACAAAAATTACAGAATTTACAGTGCAAGAGTGTGTGTATGTAACTTGATCCTGTAGTCAACCTTGACACATAGCATATTGAAATATTCATCAAACATTTAACTAAAAAAAGTTTCTAATCATATGATTTAAGAAAATCAATAATCTGTTTTAAACCAACTGGGCTGAAAATTAAGTAATTGTAAATACATTGCTGATTAAGGAGTACAGTGTATTTCATCCTTACTATCACCTTTGGTTGACATATTAAAACATATTTTGCAATGAATGTAAAAGATGGGTAATATTATTTTCTGAAACACTTCTTTGTCATACATTCTGTTGGGAAAAAATCATTCTGGAGAGATCTTATGCTCTAACAGGACTCTATAAAATTTATTTTTTTTTTACCTATTTATTTGTTTATTTATAAGAAATTGCAGAAAAAGGAAAAAAAATTGAAGAAAGTACTTTGGTAAATCCTTCTATCCAGTGGAAGTGAGCTATCTGGAAATGTGAAATAAGCAGTGTGTTTAGAATAAAGGAGCCATGATTGTGTGGACTTTGAGAAACAAGAAAGCTTAACATAGTGTAAAAAAGAAAGGAATGAATTTCAGACAGAGTCCAAAAGTTCTGAAATTTAGTGAAGTATGTGAAGGAAACCGTTACAAGAAAGAACAGGTTTTAGGAGAACAGTTCTTTGAAAAAAATTATTATAGGACTAATAGGACTAATTATAAAGTAATGAAGGAATACAATGGTAACAAGAAAAATCTAGAAAAGTATTACCACAATTATTGAAGTAATCAATGATTTTTAGCCCAAAGAAAACAGAATAGTGGTGAAGGGACTGGCTATTAAAGGTCAGATGCAATTTACACATGAAAGCACCTATATGTATCATACAGATATTTCCATGCAACCTAAATATATAGACTCACAACATACTCACCTTCATTTTAGAGGATTTTTTAGACTATAGTAGTTGTCTTTTACTAGTCTTCAAAGCCACATTGGTAAAGCCCTAGAGATCATGGCTTTGCTTCTATCTGCAGAGAGTTAAGTCTTTCAAAGGAGCTGTGGTGTATCTGCTTGTCTGGTGCAGATGCTGCAGATACATTATAGCACCCTGAATGGTAACAGGATCTGTATTTAAGCAAACTAAACTGAGTCCCTATTATTTTAGTGGCGTGTAGACATATAAGTGACAGGAAGACACTGTTTGAATTTGTGTGTCAATCTACAAAATGAAACTCATGCTGCTAATCATCATTCAATCAACAGACAACTTTTGCAGAAATAAAGGAGCATCACGACAGGTAGTAGAAGTGAAGCTGTAGCAGGAGGATTTAGTTTAACTAGTAGGAAAAGGTAATTGTGAGGATGGTGAAATACCAGTATTGTGGTGAATGGTTGAGAAATCTGGCTGTGGAAGATTTGAAGAACATACTTGATACACTTTGGTTGGGAATGACATTAGAATACCTGATCTCCTTTAGGCAAGACAGTAGATGATGATGTCCTTACATCCCTCCCACTCCTATATTTCTATGTTACCTTAAACTCAGAAGGGAAAAAAAATCCTTTTTCTTTACATGAAAATTTTGGATTAAAAATACCTTACAATCTACTCAGAGATGCTCGAATGTTTTACTTTGATGTTTTCAGTAAAAACAAAATGCTTCCAGACTCCCAGATCAAAATATTTAATTTTGGTGTGTTAAAATTATGTGTGAATATTTCAGTTGGAGTCAGATCAATAGTAAACTGCATCTGCTTACAGTACTGTGGTGCCTTATGGGAATCAGAATTGCAGTGCCAAATGCACTCTGTCCTCCATTGAAAGCATTCTTTTTTACTGGACTATCCCCTCCATAATGCCTGATAGTAATATGTTTTACATAATACACTGTAAGTCCAAGCCAACATCATAGAGCCTCTCTTTCTGATATGGTTCAGCCAATCATCCTGTTTATGAGAAACTGTATAGTTCCAAGGTAAAAACTACAGATGAAAAATTACAAGAAAAGACCAAACTCAACTGAAAGTTTTTACAGAAACTACAATAAAGCAGGACTAATTAAAAAAAAAATATGGCAAGTCATAAGAAAATAATATTTTTCTTTTCAAGCATTATAGATACCTTTAAGTATTTTTCATGGCACCAAACCAGTGTTTTTCCTGGCCATATTATAAATCAGCAATTCGGGTTTTTTTTATGCTATTTCAGATTTTCAGCGTCCCTTTGACGCTGTCTTTCTCTGTCAAACACAGACTGCCAGGAACAAAATTGGAGTAAAATAAGTAATTGCCCAGTCTCCTTGGATGCATTTGCTCAGCTATGTACAGAATTACATAGCTGAGGTCTCCAAAATCTCTGTGATACCTAAATCTATGTGAAACACACAACAGTCTATTAAAGACTCATTAGCATAGATCTGCCACCTCCAAGTCATTACTTTCTGCCACAGAACCTGGAGGAAGTGTTGTCATCAACGTGTTCTAACATCTGTCCTTGAATAACTGACATTAGGGTAGGAACAGACAAACAAACACAGCTAGAGCTTTTAGAATATTAATTGAAAATATTTTATGCAACAAATTTAGCGTCCTTCCCTTTCTTTCTTTTCTGGTTGAGGAATTTGTGAGAGTAGAATGTGACCTTTATGAATTAGTGCCTTTGCACTTACTCATTGAGCAGTTTTTCTGGAAAATGTTGAGCCTTATAAGCTGCTGGCTATGAATGTCTGCTAATCCTGATTCACTATTTATGCCATATGATTGGTCACCTCTGTTACCTCTTTTTTTTTTTTTTTTTCCCTCCTCCTGCTTGTTGCCTAATTGGTTGACCCTGGTGTTATAAGTAGCAGGGAAAACTGAACAACTCACTGAGGCTTTGCATCTGTGGGGAAAAGAGGGGGTAAAATGGCAGGAAATAAATTGGTATAAGAGATTTAGAACATCTTAGATAGCCTATTTGTTCAAGAAATGTCAGTATATTTGCCTAGATACACAGACTGGAACTATAAAGACAGTTCTGTTCTTTTCCCACCTGACAGAAATAGATAGATCGCTCCTTTTCATGCTTTGCACCCAATAGTTACCTATCACATTTGTCTGAATCCATCAGATGTATAGGCAATACTGTTGGGAGACGTTTTGTTCTCAGGCATTATGCAGACACTAAGCTCTTTTGGGATCTATTTTCCCTCTCACCCTGCACACATACACCATCTTGCATTAAGAGGACCCTGACCTTAGCTGAAACTTCGACCTGTTTTAGTGATGAAATAAAAATAAGAACAGATAGGCATCTGGGAACTACCAGGAGGAAATAACATAGCATGATCTAAACAAGCTCCTCTTTAAAATAGTATTTAAACAAATTGAGTGGAAGTATAACAACTTTCTTTCTTTACCCAGTTTTAATGGGTTTATGAAGGCACTGGACTCTGCGTAACTCAACAGTATATAAAATTAGTAAAGAATAAGTATTCACAACTATTAGCAGGTCTCTGTAGTCCCATTTGAACCAGTACTCTACAGGTTTTTGACATCAGGGCCTTAACTGAAACATATGAATTAGTATGGAAATTGAAAGTACTCAAATATAAATTAATTTATACCCAAGGATTATTCATGCCAACTGTCAATAAATATGCTGGAAGTAAAAAAAAAAAAAAAAAGGCTAATTTGAAAGAATATGAGTCGGCAAAAAGCAATACGAAAGAGGCATATGCAAAGTATAAAGTACGGCAAAAAGCAGTACGAAAGAGGCATACGCAAAGTATAAAGTATCAGAATGTGGAGAGAGTACTGAAAAGATTATAGCAGAGATTAAGTGTAAAGAAAATAGGAACCCTTGGAAGATATTACAGGAGATTAGGGATTCAAAAAAATCTCTGGAGATCATCAAGTCCAACCTTCCTGGCAGAGCAGAACCATAGAATCTAGCGCAGGTTACACAGAAACACATCTAGATGGGTCTTGAAAGTCTCCAGAGAAGGACTCCACAATCTCTCTGAGAAACCTGTTCCAGTGACCCTTACAGTAAAGAAGTTCTTCCTAATGTTCAGGTGGAACTTCCTGTGTTGTAGTTTATGTCCATTGCCCCTTGTCCTATCACATGGTGCAAGTGAGAAGACACTTCTTGACACTTCCTTCTTGACACTCAGCCCTCATATATTTATGAACATTTATTAGATCCCCTCTCAATCTTTTCTTCTCCAGACTACAAAGTCCCAAGTCTCTCAGCCTTTCCTCATAAGGCAGGTTTTCCTGTCACTTGTTCATCCTTGTAGCCTTCCTTTAGACTTTCTCAAGTAGATCCTTGTCCCTCTGGAACTGGAGAGCCCAGAACTGGATGCAATATTCCAGGTGGGGCCTCACTAGGGCAGAGTAGAGGGGGAGAAAAACCTCCCTTGTTCTGCTGGACACACTCCTCTTAATGCACTCCAGAATGACATTGGTCGTCTTGGCCACAAAGTTACATTGCTGTCCTATGGATAACTTATCGTCTACCAGGACTCCCATGTCTTTCTCCACAAGGCTGCTCTCTAGCAGATCACTTACCAACCTGTACCGGTGTAGTTTATCATACCTTCCCAAAAGCAGGACTCTGTGCTTTTTCTTGTTGAACCTCATGAGGTTCCTCTTTGCCCAGCTGTCTAGTCTATCTAAGCCTTGCTGAATGGCCATACAGCCTTCAGGTGTATTAGCTATACCTCCCAGTTTTGTATTGTCAGCAAACTGAGTACTATCTTTCTGTATCTTGGTGCTAAACTATGTTGTCAGATTCACAGATCTACTTAATTCTTCTCAAACCTCCAAGACTCAGCAATAGATTATGCAAAAATCCATCAAAAAAAGGAACTACTGACAAATCCTGTCATTAGTTGTCATTGGTCCATTAAAAGTCTGTCTAGCATCCCATCTGATATTTTTTTCTGTACAGCTATGACAGTTTCACTGGACATGTTGTCTTTGTATGGTCAAGAAAGACCACCGGTGTCTCTGGTACCCCTTATGGTTAACTGGTTTTGTCTCCTGAAGCAAGTTGCAGATAATCTGCAACACAAGTGTACAATTTCTGTTATTTCAGAGGGGCAAAAGAAGATACAATGTTGACCACTGTCTGTTTCGATTCCAAGGTTGCTTGTTTTCATGAGTAGTAAATTTCTATTTACAACCCAGAAAAAGAATAATAGGAAATTGAATTGGAATTCAGGAACAATGCAGAGAGGCTAGGGCTAAAATTAAAGGTACTTGCCTTTAATAAAATAAATTATCTATGACTTTGTATGAGCTAAAGGGCTGAATGATTTTTTTTCCCCACTGTCCTTTAACACCATCAACTGAGAATATACCTCTCCATATGTTTTTCTTTTAAGGAAGCACAATATCTAAGTTTGCAGCCTAAGCTATTTGTCTGTGTCTGATTAATTAACCTAGAGATTTTACTGGTGTTCCCAACAGACTTTGTCCCTGGCTTTGATTAATTTAATTAAAGATCACCAGCTTTGACTTACCCAAGGGGCACCATGTCTAACACCAAGAATAAAAGGTTTTTTGAAGAAGTAATAGCAACAGCTGATGAACACAAAATATTGAACAATTTTCCTGTGTTTTGGGGGTGGATTTGAATAATTTACTGTGGAACACAAGTGTCCTATATTCAAGTAGATGTGTAATTACAGACAAACACAGAAGGTGGAAAATCATTAAAGGTACCCAGGAATGTCTCAATCAGTACTCAGAATGTCTCAATCAGTAGTCAGAATGTCATTATTAATTGTTGTACCTCCAGCATAATTTCAACATATTAAATCCTAATCTTTTCTGTAGGTTGAGACACTGTCCAGAATTTGATGGTGGTGTTCACATGAGTGTCTCTGCTCCAGTCCTCAGTGGAGAAGTATTTCTAAGAAATACTAATTTGCTGGATGCACTCTGAAGTAAACCAGAAAACCTATGATTTGTTCCTAGTATCGACACTCTCCTGCTGCATGACTTTAAGTCTTTTTCTGTGCTTTCTTTTCACCAATTAGTTTCTTCTTTACTCGAGATTTTCCCTCATGATGTCTCTGTGTAAATTATCATGTCACACTTATGAGGACCTTTTCTTGCTTATGAGGACCTTTTATTGCTCAAGTTCAGTTAGTTATTTCTTCGTGAGTCTCAGACTTGGCTTCTTTCAAGAGCTATATGCACATTAACATTTGGTTCATGGCAGCACAATTGATTTGAGGAGGGAGATGAGAGCTTCGTTTTCTGCTCTGCATCAGAATAACAGTGAGCCAGTGTCTTGGTCCAGAGGGAGAGAGAGATTCTATTCTATTTTTTAACATTCCTATGTTGAGAAATTAAAGGCACAAATGAGGCCAAATATCAAAACTGAGGCTATATATTGAAGGAGAAAGTGAGAGAAAGAGAGAGAGGAAGAGAGGAAGAGAGAGAAAGAAAGAGCAGAAAGGGATCATATTACACCCCCCCTCCACCCACCCACTCCCACCCCCCCACCGCCCCCAAGACGATTTAGGTCCAAGGAAGGGTGCTGCCACTTTGGCTTAGAGGAGATGTCATCTTTGCCAGCTTGTGCTGTCCTTCACTGTAGGAGGGGAGGGAGAGATGTCAAAGTCCAAGTCCTTCTCTGAGCAGCCTACAACATGTGGTGTCTTCAGTAAAGGTCTCTCTTCTCTTCTCCAGGTGTTCTTCTTCTTACAGCAGGCAAAATTTAGGACACAGCATGGTGTGGTGGTGGAGAGAGGGTTCTTGGTCTGCTTTCAGGCTGGTGGTGTTGTTTTTCTCTCTGTCTGATCTGCTAAGGCTCAGTGCCTTTCGCAGCTCCCACACCCTAGTCACATTAATGCATATGGGCTGCCAGGTGTGCTACCAATAGGCGGAGCTGACCCATCATACAGGCCATTCACAACAATCTTATCTTTTGTTGGACATTCCAGAGGGTCTTTTCACCACCCCCTATTTGGGCAGCTGTTGTCTTTATACCAAGAGAAAAGATTTAATCTCTTACAGCAAGTCAGCAAAAAAGCTAAGGTGGCCATGTCTCAGTCCAGAATTTGGGAAACTTGTTCTTTATAGAACATTCCCATGTGTGAAATTAAGGCACAAACAAGGTCAAATACCAAAAGTGAGGCTATTTATTAAAAGATAAAGGAAACAGAACAGAGGAAGGGAGAAAAGGGGGTGAGAGGGAGAGGAACAAATGGAGAAAGAGAGGGAGAGAGCAGGAAAAGAATTATATTACCATCTTCAGATGAAGGAGTGGGGAGAAAGAGAGAGAGATCGCAAAGTCCAAGTCCTTTTCAGCTTGTGCTGACTGAGGGTGTGGTGTCTCCAGCTGGGAGGAGGAGGGGAAGAAGTGCCAGGATCATGTCTTTCCTCAATGGCTTTCTTCCTCAGAGCAGGCTCTGGCATTTGGTGCTTTCAATGGAGTTCTTCTCTACAGGAGTTCTTTTCTTCACCAAGCAGGCATTACTTGGAACCTTTTTTACACATTTCTGTAATCGCATCTTCCTCCTGGCCCCTCACCCTTAGTATGCACATGTGTACAGATTTTGCCTCCAGGGAGTCTTAATACATATTCCTCTGTGCTTGAAGGGGTCCAGAGCCAGAATGGGCCTCTGCCCCTCCTTTGCCTCTCACCTGTTCTCACGCCACTACACATCCCTGGGCTTATCAGGATAGAAGGTGCTCTGCTACATACTCCAGTTGTCTTTCCACCATCCCACTTCCCCCATCACCATCCCCCCCACCCTCCCCCAGGCTGTAGTGATCTTATCAAGATGTGTCTTTATTGCACATTTCACTATGCCTCCTGAGCAGCTGCTGTCTTGATGATTAGAGATTATCTTATCTTTGTTGGAACATTCTTGAGCTGTTCATGTAATCACAAGATGATTTGCCTCCAGACAGGCCAAGCCCTCCAAAAAGACTTGATGGAATTTTCAGAGATATAAGGATAGCAACCAGGCATTTCCTAATTTTCTGATAGTCTCAACTCATTCACATTCTTCAGGAACTGTTCAGACTGCTCCTTACTGCAATTCTTCAGTAAAATGGTTTCCAGCAGCACTGACACCACAGACTATGTTGACATGTACTGGCTGGCAGACTCTCTGAGTTTTCTCAAGATGTGGAACACACTTTGTTATGTTTGACTTTTATTAGTATTCTACTTTCATCCTTATTTTCTTCATTCTTCCGCCATCTACTTCAGGCCCAACACAGCTGGTCAGTGTTCAAGGATCACCTTCTCTGTGACCAGGAGCAAAGTACACCAGAAAAGAGGAAGGCAGGAAAGAATGTTAGGAGACCTCGCTGGATGGTATCCAAATTGGTGAAATAAGAGTTTGATGAGTGGACCACTAAATGGATAAAGAACTGGTTTGATGGCCACACACAAAGAGTGGCTATCAATGGGTCCATGTCCCAGTGGAGGCCAGTGACAAGTGGAGTCACTCAGGGATCAATAGTGGGACCAGTCTTGTTTAACATCTTTGTCATTGACATGGACAGTGGCACTGAGTGCACCCTCAGCACATTTGCCGACAACACCAAGCTGTGTGGTACGGCTGACATGCTGGAGGGAAGGGATGCCATCCAGAGGGAGTTTGACAGGCTGGAGAGGTGAGCCGAAGCCCATAAAGTTCAACAAGACCAAATGCAAGGTCCTGCATCTGGATCGGGGCAATCCCAAGCAATGATATAGGCTGGGCAGTGACTGGCTTGACAACAGCCCTGAAGAAAGGGACTTGGGAGTGCTGGTGGATGAGAAGCTCAACATGAGCTATCAGTGTGCACTTGCAGCCCGGAAAGCCAATTGTGTACTGGCCTGCACTAAGAGAAGCGTGGCCAGCAGGGCAAGGGAGGTGACTTTCCCCCTCTATTCCACTCTAGTGAAACCCCACCAAGTTCCCGTTCTGGAACCCCTATTACAGGAAGACTTTGGACATGCTAGAACATGTACAGAGAAGGGACACAGAGATAATCAGAGGGATGGAGCACTTCCCTTATAGAGACAGACCGAGATAGTTGGGGCTATTCAGTCTGGAGAAGAGATGACTCTGAGGAGACCTTTTTGTGTCATTCCAGTATCTGAAGGGGGCCTGCAAGAAAGCTGGTGAGGAACTTTTTAAGATGTTGGGTAGTGATAGGATTAGGGTGAATGAAGTAAAACTAGGAATGGGTAGATTCAGATTGGATGTTAGGAAGAAATTCTTCACCATGAGGGTGGTAAGACACTGGAACGGGTTGCCCAGGGAAGTGGTAGAAGCCCCATCCCTGGAGGTTTTTAATACCAGGCTGGATGTGGCTCTGAACAACCTTATCTAGTGCCAAGTGCTTCTGCCCATGGCAGGGGTGTTGGAACTACATGATCCTTGAGGTCCCTTCCAACCCTAACAACTCTATGATTCTATGATTCAGAGAAGCAGAGGCTGACAGACAGAATCAAATTCCTCCAAGTCCATCTGAACAGAACACATTAATGTTATTATTGTTAGCATACACGTGTGTGGCTTTCCGCAGAGGGTTTGAGTTGGGCCATATTCTGATCCAGTTCTCTCACTGTTATCTGCCAGGAGGCTGACGATAAATGCTATGCTTCCCACCCTAGTCCAACAAGTGCCCATTTCAACTGGCCTTCTGTATCAGCTTATCCGCAGCTGCGTTTTCCTGGTTTTGGAGAGTAGTGTGAGTGTAGTCAGCCAAATGCTGGCACAATGTCACAATGTCACAATTTTGCTAGTCTTAATCAATGAAGCTTTAACAAGTATGCTTTTCTGTCTTTGCTGCTCTCCTGCAGCTCAGCTCTGCAGGGAAGCAGTTCACACAATGTCTGTACTTCCCTTGGATTCACTGCCAGGTAAGTGGGTTGTTTTTTTCTCTTCCCCTCTGGGATAATTTGAGGTGAAGAAGATGCATCTTGAAGAAGATGCAATATTCCAGCTGTGTGGAGTGAACACAGAGAACTGGGCTACAAAATAATCTCATACTTGTATTTTTGGGGTTAGTTTCAATTCACTCCCTATCCTCTAATTCCCCCCACACTTCCCAAGGGTAAGTATGTTTTGCATATTTAAGGAGTTTTTTCCTCATGATTATTCTTTCATTTTACACTATCTGAATAAGGAAAGAAGACTTATTGTGTTCTCCTTTTGTTGTTGTCAAGATATCATTGAATAATCATGGAAATACACTCTGAAAATGTCTCGAGCCACTGCTGACAAATTAAACTGTGAAAAAAGTTTTATTCATTTCCTGATCACCATCTTGTGCATCTTGTGTATAATGGGCAAACTCTGCTGAATTTCCTATTGGCATATGCCACTCCTTTGTAATCCTGACCAACTTTGGATCTGTTCCTGTAGCCATCTTGTTTCAAGGGGGTAACTTCAGACCCAATGGAAAAACAAAATAAATAAAAGTGTTAGACCACTGTAAAATTCAGAACACTGTCTCCATTCTCTACAACCTTCAGATTGTAGAGTGTAAAAGAAGCTCAAAGCAGCAGATAAAGGAGTAAAATCACTCTCCCCTACCTTCCTCTTCCCTCTCTATTCCTGCCCTCCCCTCATTTGTCTGAAAACAAATCTGTCATTAAATATTTGTAAATGCTCAGTTTCCTGATGGCAGCTGTAGGCTAACTGGATTAGGATGCAGTGCACAGATGCTTGGAGGACCAACATCATTTTTTATGGGTTTCATTAGATTTGGTACTTTTTTTTCTCCTTCTTTTAGTACACTCTTCCTCTTTTATTCTCTAAGAGAGACTTTGACATTACATACATTGTTATGTTTTGTTCATTACACAGTGTTCTTGTCCTCCCAACAAGCCCTAAGGCTAAGTACTCATTGCTTTTTGCTTTGATGAGTGTTAACTAGCCCACTGGTAATTATCTTCAGGTAATGACTAGTTAGCAAAATGGGAAGAGTTGGTAATACTGACATGGTACTGTGGTCTGTAGTGAATTTCAAGGAACTAGGATTCTGTCATATAAGCTGTTATAATGAAATGTAAGTAATCAGTCCCATCATTTCTCCTATTAGTTTTAGATAGACTAGAAAAGGTCAATGCCCTGGCAAGCAATGATTCACAAATAACAGGTGCAGCCAGTTTCTATTATACTGCCATGGGATGCTACTCTGTCACTTTTATTTACTGAATCAATCTACCAATGTCCAGCAGGAGAACAACAGTTAAATGGCCATTAATTGTAGGCTGATGTGCAGATGAAAAAATCTTCAAGGGGACTATAAACTTTTGTCTTTAGCCTACTCTGGCTCATGCAATGGGATTAGCCGTAAATCATTCACTGCTTCATGTTCTTATTAAAAATTTACTATACTGATCATCCTGGATGACTTACATCCAATCAGGTCTTGGGTTTGCCTTCCCTTTTTTTTGTTTTGTTTTGTTGTTGTTTTTTAATTTTCAGTACAGTCATTGAAGACTTTCATGGTGAAACAAGCAATTAAGACAGGGAGTTTAGTGATGTGCATGGTGTGTATTTGACTGCTGTTTCAGGAATAGGAGATATTGAAAGATTGTTTTATAAAAATACTTCCCTTTTTATTGCAGGCTTTGGATTGTTTAGTTTCATTCATACTATGGCTCTTGATATCCAGTCGTGAGGATGTATGTTCAGTGTTCAGAAATGGGATTGGTTGAACTGGCAATTGAATGGTGCAATGGCAGTTCAAATACTTTTCTGAGAGCTCCTCAAAGCAAAGCCCTTTGACTTATTCTGTGTATCCTAGACACATTAATGAGTCTATAAATGCCACTATCTTGGAACATTTTGAATTTGAGCCTTACTGCATTCCATGGACAGTGGTGCCAAACAGAAACTAAGAGGTTGTGAGCAGATATGATACTTCTTCTTACTTCCTGGGCTAGAACAGAAAGAAAGAAATGGAAATTTTGGAACGTAGGACCTCAGGGGCTTTATCTAATTATCCTTATTGAGACAGTTACATTTGCAAAACAAGAGGTACCTATCCGAGTGTAGCAGGCGCCACTGAGAAACATAATATATCAAAGCACAAAGTGCAACCCCATAACTTACTATATTTCTAGGTAACCTCATGACTGAAACAATCAGCTAAATTCCCCATTCTCCTTTACCTAGTGTATCATCTCTGTTGATGCTTGTTTTTTCAGTGATCTTTCCAAACAGCAGTATCTTGAGTCAAGCTCTCACTGAAAGCTCACTGCAATCAAAAAACCTACCACCAATGTATTAACCCAAGACTAATATGTATACAGAAAAATCACCTTTTTCTTCTTAACTGTTCTCCAAGTTTTGCATTCCTAACCCTGTGAAAAGAGCTCATGTTATGTTTTTTTATTGTTACCACCACCATTGTTTTACTGGAACCATTCCTTTTTTTATGCCTTATCTATATTAAGAAATTTTATGTCTTCTTACAACAAAGCACTCACTACTTAGATGCAAATTTTATGTGATTCTCAGAATCTTATGTACCTCATGTTCTTTCTTCTTTACATAGTAACTTATGAATATCTGTGATATTTCCAGATACTCTTTCTACAGTCTTCAATTCAATAATCCTTCAGCTTGACTCTTTTGGTCCTGTTTTTATTTTAGAATTCTATATCTTGGAGAGCCTAACAGATCAGAGAAAGCTCTAATATTTTTGATATAAGCCAAGAATTTCTTTTTGCTGCAGCTGGTCAGCTGAATCTTTGTATATGCTCTCCAAAGTCATCTGTTTAAGGTCATCTAGATCCTTTGTGAAAATGGAAGTTCTATGGAGAATCTGTCCGCACATATACACAAGCATTTTCTCCTTGATAGTTGTCATTATTAAGTTCTGGTTTTAATGCATTTACACACAATCCATTCACAAACACCCAGGGAGAGTTAAAGAACTGATTTAGAAATAAAGATTTTCTACTGATTCCAATGTTTTAAAATGGATAATTAATCAAATTGATACATTCTTAGCAAGTTATTTTTCTAGGCACCTTGCCACTCTTCAAACAAGTTTGAAAGATAGTTTATGTAACAAAGAAACAAACACACATATTTATGCTTCAGTAAATGGCAAAGCAAGCCCTAAACCTTGTAATTAACTTGATCTGAATTAAAAATTCATGTTACTAAAAAACTTTCCTAAAGTAACATTCACTATAAATTTCTAACAAGGAACAAGTCGAAAAGTAAAATCAGTTTAGCAAAAAAAAAAAAGTTAGACACTCTCAGGACTTTCACAGAAAGGAAAAACATGAGCTGAGGATAGCTGAAGTACTGTTTATCTCCATGTGAAATTAAAGAAGTGTTTATGGTTTAAAATGAAGCAATTTCTTACTGATAGTAAAGCAACTTATTTACAAAAAAAAATATTATCTACAAAAATTTAAAAGTGGTATACAATCAAAAGAATGATTTCTTATGTGCATTAAAAATGAATTCATGAAAATGAAATAAAAAAATGTTGATTAATGTTCATGAACTATAAACAGAGACTTCAGTGAGGTATCTTAACTGGAAACTTCCACTTTAGTTGCATGAAACTGTATGAATATTCAAGGATGGAGAGCAAGGAACTTTTCTGGATGACCTGGCCCACTGGTGTTCTACTCTCCAGAAAAGATGGTCTTACAAATATCTAGACCCTCCTCTGCACACAACAACAAATCAAGCACTCTGTCACAGTGTAAGAGCTGAAATCCCCCCACACCAACAATAACCAGGCTAGCTCAGTCTGGAATAAATTGAAAGCTGTATTTACAAGCAAATCTATAATCTGTGATGAAATACAATTAATATTTACAAATATACACTATTCTCAACATTTACAAATGTGTACAATCAACAGAAAAGCACAACCAAGCCCCCTTTGCTTCCCCCTAAAGGGCTTCCCCAAGCATCCTCCCCCCTCAACCAGAAGGAATCCCCCTAGATCCCCCTGGCAGAAGGCAGAGTGTCAAGAAGCAGAGAGGCTGTTAGACTTAGCTTGTCAAGGTCAGTGTGTTATCTTCAGCCGGAAAAGAAGCAGCCAGACAGAAGCCTATCAAGCAAGCTGAGTCAGACTGCCCAAACTCCCCAACCTTATTCTGAGTAGAGGTTCTTAAACATTTCTATCTCTCCAATGAAAGTGTTTAGAATAATCATTATTTTGCTTTCTTACACTCAATAGTGATTTATTTACATGCCTTTGCTTTCTCTGCTCTAACTTTGTGAAGAAAAATTAAAAAGGCAGTCTTAAAACCATCACACATTCAAATAGATGAATAAATAGATAAAATCACAGGATAACAGGATGTTAGAGGTTCAAAGGGACCTCTGGAGATCTTCAAGTCTATCCCTGCTGCCAAGGCAGGATCATAAAACCTAGCACAGGCCACACAGGAACACATCCAGAAGGGTCTTGAAAGTCTCCAGAGAAGGAGACTTCACAACCTCCCTGGGAAGCCTTTTCCACTGCTCTGTGACCCTTAGAGTAAAGAAGCTCAACATGAGCTGTCAATGTACACTTGCAGCCCAGAAAGCTAACCAGATCCTGGGATGCATCAAGAGAAGTGTGTCCAGCAGGTCAAGGGAGGGGATTCTCCCCCTCTACTCACTTCTGGTGAGACTGCACGTGGAGTACTGTGTCCAGTTCTGGAGTCCCTATTACAAGAGGGATATGGACATCGAACATGTCCAGACAATGGCCAGCAGGATGATCAGAAGGCTGGAGCACCTTTCCTATGAGGACAGACTGAAAGAGTTGGGGCTGTTCAGTCTGGAGAAAAGAAGGCTCTGAGGTGACCTTCTTGTGGCCTTCCTGTATCTGAAGGGGGCCTACAAGAAAGCTGGGGAGGAACTGTTAGGCTATCAGGTAGTGATAGAACTAAGGGGAATGGAATAAAGCTGGAAGTGGGGAGATTCAGGCTGGAAGTGAGGAAGCAGTTCTTTCCCATGAGAGTGGTGAGAGCCTGTAATGTGTTGTCCAGGGGGGTAGTTGGGGCCCCATCCCTGGAGGTGTTTAAGGCCAGGCTGGATGAGGCTCTGGCTAGCCTGATGTAGTGTGAGGTGTCCCTGCCCATGGCAGGGGGGTTTGGAACTAGATGGTCATTGTGGTCCCTTCCAACCCTGACTGATTCTATGATTCTAAGTTCTAATGGTCAGGTGGAACTTCCTGTGCTGTAGTTTACATACATTACCCCTCGTCCTATCACAGGGAGCAAGTGAGAAGAGGCTATCCCTTCCTTCTTGACACTCAGCCCTCATATGTTTATATACATTCACTAGAATCTCACTCGATCTGCTGGACACACTCCTCTTAATACACCCCAGGATAGCATTGGCCTTCTTGGCCTCAAAGGCGCATTGTTGTCCTATGTAGAGAAATGGCCAGAATATAAAAGGCCATGAGCTGCACAATCCAAGCTAAACTAACTATAAACAGGCTGACTTGTCCTTGAGAGGCTGATAAGACAAAGCTTGGCAGAGCAGTAAACAGGAGATGAAGCCAGGTGTTGGAACTACAAGGCAGAAAAACATTGCCGATACCATATTCCAATCAGCGTACAGTAACAGGCGCGTGAGCAATGTATGTTAGCCAATTGCAGGTTAATGTTATCCGCGTGGACAGCACATAATACTATAAAAGCCTGTGTCTTATAATGATAAAGGAGCAAGATTCAGAATTCATATTGGGTCTATGTCTTGACTCTGGCTGAGCAGGACTTTAACTCATATTGAGTCTGTGTCCTGACTCTGGACAATCTCCTACATTTGGCATCCGAACAGGGACAAATCAGGATGTCTCTATTAAGGATCTAATTGCATCGCAATGAGAAGACAGGCTACGCCGAGAAGCTGTGGCAGAAGCTGGCCGAGAGACGGGTTATTATGAGACTATTTCTGACCCTCAACAGGATTGGCACTGCGAGGCCAAAGCGTCAGTAGCTGGGTGTGAGGTCATGTCTCACCTCCTGTACTGGGACCCAGGAACACCACGTAGGAAAAAGGTGTGGACGGGGGACAGGAGATTGGAGTGGGTGGCATTCTAGAGGGAGAGCTGGAAATCAACAGAGCGCGCCAATTTTTGGACCCGTTACAGAAGACTGCTTAACCAAGTGTGAGTTGGAGGCGGCATTCACGTTATTGCTTGCTAAGCAAGGTGCTGGCGTGAGCATGAAGAGGCTCAAAGAGCTCTGTCAAAGGGTAAAAGAAAAAGGACATTTAAAGGACCCTCAATTCATGTTTAGTATCACAGAGAAGCGGGAGGCAGGTATGAATGAAGTGCAAATGGGATTAAGAGCAGGAGGCACTCACCCTATCACAGCCTCGCAGACAAGACGGACACACAGACGCAGGTTGCTGGACAAGCTGCAACGCCACAGCCCAGCCCACCCGGCCTGGCCCTGGCACGGCTTCGCTGCCAGCCTCCGGCAGATGGAGTTAAGCCAAGGGCAGGGCAGCACCGACCCACTGCCAATGCCACAGGCAAGGAACCCGGGGCCACCTGAGGCAAGAGAACTGCGCCGCGGCCCACCCCCGAGGCATGAGGTCCCACAGGAGAAGCCCCTCAGCCTGCATCATAGGAATCCACCTCGGCCCAGACCTATACTTCGACATCTATTAAAGTGAGCCTCCAGGAACATAATGGGACAGAATCTAACAAAGGAAGAGGATTTAGTCATTGGAATTTGGGAAATGCTCCTAAAGCATATAGGTATAAAAGCTAGTGACTATGATTTAAAGAGGCTGCTTCTACGGGGAAGCAATAAGGAATTTCTTTCACAGCTCCACCTTTAGTGTTGCTGCATGGCAGAAGCTGGCTAATTATTTATGGTATGCCTTAACGAAAGGAGATAAAGAACTTGTAGATATGGCTACTACCCGGCGAACACTTAATGAAACGCTAAAAGACACCAAGCAAGAGCAAGCTAAAAAGAAGGAGGAATTTAAAATGGAGCTAAAATAAAAGGGAACTGAGCTGAGTGTGGGGGAGATAACTAAAGCAGTGGATGACATACCAGCAGTCTCTGCGCCCCCACCCCTAGCTGCCCAGCTGCTCCGTCGGTGTCAGAGGAAAAAGGTGATGGAGAGTAGAAAATCCTCTTCCTAATGAGCAACTTAAAATCCCTATGAAGTGGAAAAGTCCCCAAGACTTTGTTCAACTGTCATTGGTCTTCCCTAACGATCCTCAAGAGCAGCAGTAATTTTCCTCCCCCACCATCTGACAGTGAGGAAAAAGGTGAGAAGGAGATCTCACCCCGGGCTGTGAGGTCGCAAAAGACTGTGGGGGGAGGAGAATGTCGACTTTTACCTCTCTGTGGTCTAACTGTAACCCCTCCATCATCGTCAAGACTTTGGCAGCTGGTTCATCAGAAAGCTGCTTCAGGGGTGACTTGAAAGTGCCACATAGATCCACTCCAGTGCAGATGCATTCCCTTATGAGTGTTTCTGATAACTCTAGTGAGCCCATGACTTTCCCTGTGGAAAAAAGCAGCTCCAGGGACTGGTCAGCAGCTTAATCACCAGTTTGGGCTCGAAAGTTGTACAGGACTTGCACACAAGAAAGTAAACTGTTTTGAATACTCTTAGAGATATTGTTAAAGAGCAGTGGAGAAGCATGGCTCGGGAGCAGAAATCTGTCCTAGAGGCCTTTCAGCTTCAGCGGATGCTCTTTTCAGCAACCAAGCACCACCTTTCTAACATGACCCAGGAATCCAGGGTAAGATCAGAGCTAAGTTTTGGGACTGTGCTAAGAAGGAAGATAAGATCAGAGAGATTATAGCAGTGCGGGACACTGAGGTTGCCTTAGAAAAGCAAGTGGGAAACATTGATTGCCAAAGAGTTTTGTGTGCCTTGAAAAACCTGCTGTGAATGAGGTGCTAACAGCTTGCACCTGTAAACATCCAGAGACTTTGGCACTGGAAGTTTTTGTAGCTTCTCCCCCCACCCCCCCCCCGCCTTTGAATTTTAAAACTGCACGGACATCAAGGTGGATGTGGAGGAAGGAGATGGCCCCTGATTGGGACATTAGGAGCCTCAGATCGGTGATGCCAGCCTGCCCTTAGGCCTGAACCCGGGAACACCACGGGAGCGGCGGCAGCGGATGGCAGAGGAACGGCCGCTCGCTATCATCACCCTACAGCCCTGGCCAGCATCGCCTTAATCAAGTACTGGGGCAAGCGGGACTTCAAGTAGCCCCAGAAAAGGTGCATCGATCAGCACCTTGGAAATATCATGGGTGGTCTATTAACGACAGCATCATTGTCCCCCAGAAGACTACGTTTAAGACTGAGTTAAAAACTCTTGCTGATATCCAAAACCTTATGGGAGATTTGCAGTGGATACGCACTCATGCATTCTAATGCAGATTAGAGC
Organism: Indicator indicator; assembly: GCF_027791375.1. Lineage (NCBI taxonomy): Eukaryota > Metazoa > Chordata > Aves > Piciformes > Indicatoridae > Indicator > Indicator indicator. Next base: position 9,524,050 of record NC_072053.1, on the reverse strand, counting down.
ACTGCGACCCCTACTCAAAGGCTCTGAAGCAGCGAGCAGAGCATAGCATTCACCAAGAGGAGCCAGGCTGAGAAGAGAATGAAGGGCAGTTCTTGGGAATGTCTTGCCTTGTGCAAACATCAAATTTCCAAAAGCAGCAGAGAATGAATTTGCCCCTGAAGACCTGGAGGGAAGCTACCCCACTGCTCCCAAGAGACCCTCAGAGGAGAGCTGGGCTGTCCTCCCTCCGGAGCCAGCCCCAGCAGAGGGGAGCCCCTCTGAGAGCAGTGAAAGCGTCTCCCTTGTAACTCAGATTGCAAACTACGCCAAAGCCCTCATAGTCCATCCTTCTGCAACTGCACAGCAGTCAGCAGCATCCTCAGAGCCAGCAGAGCTATAGAGCTCAAAGAGGTGGAGAGCAGAGCGCAGGGCAGGACAGAGACTCTGAAAGAGGAAGGACCAACGGATCTCCAAGTCTTTGAGCTGAACTCGGATATGGGAAGTCCACCCCCTCCAACAATGGCAAGAAAGGTTCCAGCACTGACATCAGTGAGGACTCAGCTGCAGCTGCCCACAGAGGTGAATTGGTGGCAGCAGTGGCTTCAGGCACTTACATGAGAGCATTTCTGTCCTGCAAAGCCCACGAGGACTGAGCTGCAGCTCAAATATAGCTGTAGCTGGAAAACCTATTGTGGGAGGTGACACCAGTATAGGGGTGACACTGGAGGGCCTGTATTCCCTCTGGGGTGATGGTTGAGATCCCTGAATCTGCAGCAGAGCTCCCAGGGTGCAGTGCTCTCATCTATGTCACTTTTGGGGTTTTTCTTTTTCTCTCTCTTTAGAAGTCAAATTAATCATTTGGTTGTCTGTGCAATATTCCCTGTTCTGATCTACACTGCACCTCCCTGAGCCTTTTCTAGCTGGGGTGAAAACCAGGAACAATTCTAACAGCTGGTAGTTTTGTGGTTTTTTCCAACTTTTTACAGACTTGTAGTTAGCAGCAATTAAAGGAATTCTAGAGAGTCAAAAAAAAAAAAAAGTGCCTTCCTCCCCCACCCTCCCTCCCTCCTTCCTCCCCACCCTCTTCCCTCCCTCCTTCCCCCTCTCTTTTCCCCCCTCCTTTCCCCCCCTCCTTCCTTCTCCCTCTTTATCACTCCCTTGTTTTGCAGCTGTTGAAGGTCTGCAGAAACCTGTGTTCTGATTTTAAAGTAATAGTTTTAACTTTTCTTAAGAAAGGTATCTTGCCATTTTATGCGAACTTGATATATATGTATTGTTTCTATCATTATTTCTGATTTTAAGGCATTTGGGAAATTTATTATTTTAGTGTTTGCAATTGTTGTGTTTTCACAATGAGCACTCATTAAACAAATTTGGTACTTTGGTAATAAGGTAGGTTAAGTGTGATAGAAAATGATGTTTGCTTATAAGTGCTTAGTTATTGTGTTAAAGTATTTTTCCTAGTCAATAACCATAACACCGTATAAGTGCTACTACGTTTATAAGTTTATAGGTTAAGGTTTTTCTTTTCTTTTTTTCTGGTTCGAACCTTCCTTTTTTTTTGAGTCTGAAGTCAAATTTCAAAAGAGCTCTTTATGGTAAATAAGTTGAAAAGCACGCATTATCTTTTTTTGTCGTTGTTTTCTTGCACATTACATTGATGGTTTAATTCTCAAGTAATTTTTTTAAGTTTTTAGGACCTTTTTTGATATTAGCAGGACATAAGACTTTATTTTAAGATCGTTATAGAGTGTTGTTTTGGTTTTTGTGTTTATAAAAGTTTTAAGATAAGGTTATAAGAATATGAAAAGCAACCAAAAAAAAAAAATTCTTTTCCCCTTTTTTCGATACAGAGGTTTACCCTAGGGAAAACTCAGGGCTAGGAAAGGGATTCATCTTTTCCCACGTACAGGTTTTCCTGATGCCAGCATGGCTAGGCCCAGTGCAACACTCAAAGGATGGGACAAACAACAGTGCCCGTGAAGCTGACAATCAGCTGACCACTGAGTCTGACCACAGTGCCTGTTTAACTGAGATCAGAAGCATAGATCTGAAGCTGACTGCACAAGTGTCCCCCAAGGAAACATCTCATTTGGGACTGAATGCCTCAATGCCTTAATGTCATGTAACTAGTGAATATGTTTATATGCATTTATATGTTAAGTCACCAAAATGTTATAGTTAAGCAATGTTTAGCCAGGAACAGGCAAATGGCCCAGCCTACCTATCTGGTAAAGTTAATTCGTTATTGCAATTGTGGGCTATCATTCATGTTCCCATTATTCCCCATTCCCCTACATGGCACACTGAAGCAACTTTTACAAAAACAAAGAGAGGGAATGGCAGAAGATTCTCCAGAGGCCCAGTTAAACAAAGCTATGTATGTTTTAAACATTTTGCAGTTCTCGAATGATTCCCAGGAAACTCCAATGATGCATCATTTCAATTCTTTGACCACCACCAGTGTAGTGCCATCAGGTGTCAAAGTAAAAGTTCGGGATCAAGAAACAGGTCAATGGTCTGATCCCTGTGAATTAATAACCTGGGGTGGAGGAAATGTTTGTGTCTCAACAGGTTTTGGACCACATAGGGTCCCAGCAAAATGGGTTTGACCGGTGCCTTCATCATCCTTTGGATGCTGACTGCAACAGCGGCCTTGCAAATCCCAAAGCAGCTAAAACACATCAAATTTAGGAAGACTAACTTGCTGGGTAGTCAAGCAGGCAAACGCCACTAGTATGTATGTGATGAATTTGAAGGATTGTGTTGTATGGATCTGCAAGATCACTCTAAATCTATTCATAAATATATTCAGCAATTAATTGCCCACTCTCAAAAGGTAAAACATGACATCTAGATGCTTGGCTGGGCCTGAGCGTTTGGCTGAAAGGGTTAGTGCAGACTAGACTCTTAATATTAGACTCTTAATATTAGCAATAATGTTAATTGGTTTGCTATGCCTTAGTTGTGCTTTGTCATGTATAAAACACTTATTATTTCACATTACCAATTAGGCTTGGCTTGTGCAAAAAGGACACAGGGGAATTGTAGAGAAATGGCCAGAAGATAAAAGGCCATGAGCTGCACAATCCAAGCTAAACTAACTATAAACAGGCTGACTTGTCCTTGAGAGGCTGATAAGACAAAGCTTGGCAGAGCAGTAAACAGGAGATGAAGCCAGGTGTTGGAACTACATTGCCGATACCATATTCCAATCAGCGTACAGTAACAGGCACGTGAACAATGTATGTTAGCCAATTGCAGGTTAACGTTATCTGTGTGGACAGCACATAATACTATAAAAGCCTGTGTCTTATAATGATAAAGGAGCAAGATTCAGAATTCATATTGGGTCTATGTCTTGACTCTGGCTGAGCAGGACTTTAACTCATATTGAGTCTGTGTCCTGACTCTGGACAATCTCCTACAGTCCTATGGATAACTTATTGTCTACCAGGACTCCCAGGTCTTTCTCCACAAGGCTGCTCTCTTTCAGGTCACCTCCTAACCTGTACTGGTGCCATTTATCATACCTTCCCAGATGCAGGACTTTTCACTTGTACTTGTTGAACCTCATGAGGTTCCTCTTTGCCCAGCTCTCCAGTCTATCCAAGTCTCACTGAATGACCACACAGCCTTCAGGTGTATCAGCCAAGCTGGGCAGATGCTCTGTCCTGTCATCAATGTAATTGATGAAGATGAACATGACTGGTCCCAGCACTGATCCCTGGGGGACTCCACTAGTTCCAGCTCTCCAGCTGGACTTGGAACCACTGATCACCACTCTTTGGACTCTATTTCACAATCAGTTCCTGTCTCTGAGATAAATTAAAACATAATTAAATGGATAGAATTAAATAGATACAAAGATAAATATATAATTGGTGAGTTAGATGGATAGATGGATGGATAGATAGAATGAATCACAGAATGAATCATAGAATCATCATAGAATGCATTGGGTGGAAAGACACTTGAAGATCATCTTGTCTAACAACCCTGTAGTGAGATTTTTAGCTAGATCAGATTGCTCAGGAACCCGTCAAGTTTCACCCTATGCCCCCAATGAGGGATGTGGCCTCAACCACCTCTTTGGGAAACCCATTCCAGTATTTCAATACCCTCAGTGTAAAGGACTTCCTCCTGATGTGTAACCTAAATCTACCCTGCTCTAGTTTAAAATATATAGACAAATAGATATACATACAGATAGATCTAACTCTTTTGATTGTTACCCTTTTTATTTTTTCACACAACAGTTTGCCTTTGTCCTCTCCTATATTTGTAACTATTCTTCAGCTCTAATCAGAGTGTCGCAGAGTGCATTTCTGTCAGTATGTAGGTGTACAGATCTCAAAACACGCCAGCACATTTCAAGAAGTGTCACAGGTAGCACTTTGATGAGACACAAGAAAACCAGACTCCTGATATCTGGATGGACATATAATATGACAAACAATTACTATCTAATAAAAACTTTTCCTCCTGGGCATCTCTTTCTATTTTTCACTATTGGCACCCAATAAGAAATGAGGCATAGATACTCTTTAAAGCCTGGATCACATAAAGCAGCTAAGACAGCTCTGGGAGGATCCTCTGCTCCTGGAAATTCCTGTGTCATTGTCACACACAGTACATGAAACATCCATCAACTTCACATCAAAAATAATATTCTCCTCCTTTGAAAAGCTGCTCCTAAGGGTGTGAAGCATGTTTCCCAGAAGACTAATGATGAGGGCTGTTGTTTGATAGAAACTAACCTTTTTTTTTTTCTCTTGAAACCATGTAAGAAAAAACATAGGAGCACAAAAAATCCACCACGTCTTACTCACTGAGACATCAGTGAAAGCGGTGACCCAAATAAACAAAAAGGGGAGTTGATTTTCAAAAGGGGTGACATACAAAAGAGAAGAGAAATCAGGGGCACAAAGTACAGCAGGGGTGGTCATAGTTTGCCCAAATACTCTGAGGATCACATTGAAAAATTTCCAAGAGCTGAAGGGCTGCATTAAATTTGCATTAAATGGAGCAGATGGCATCAACTGCCCTCAACTTTAATGTTGAAATGTGACATACAGAGCAAAACTTTTCTAATTAAATCTGAAACAACATATTTTTTTCAGTAAAGAATAAGAGTCTAGAATTGATCTCTATCAACTTGTAAAAGATATATTTCCTTGTTACAAAAACATGCTTGCCGTCATCAAATGTGAACTTCTGGACAAATCAGGCAGTAATACCAATGAAGTCTGGTTGGAGGTAGAAGAGAGTAGAACCATGATTCAGTTCTGCTCTAAAATTGAGTAGGTAAACCCAGTGAAGCCACTTAAGGTTAAATTTGCCTGTTTCACCATACGTAAAATGAAATTTTGTGGAATAGTCAATAAACCATGCTTTATCTGTATTCATGCAATTCATTGTCAGACTGTGTGAACATTTCCCACAAGAATTAAACATGTGACACCATAAATAATTCCATTACACCAACAGTTTCTGACAACAGCTGTTAATCCACTCTCCACAGTGCAACTCAATAGCAGGTAATAGTGTTTAGCAATTATGAAACCTGCCCACTTTTATTTCCTAAGATAAACTCTTCAAAATATATACTTTGCCTACTTAATGCATTTTCACATAATTTCATTAGATATACTTTCCCCATCCCTGCTTCTCAGAAGTTATCACCAGACTTCTGCGTCTGCTGGGATTATGTGCAAACATATGTTTGAAAAATAAAAAGAGGTAAAATGAGTAACTAAGCAAGAGTAAAATTTTAATTGTATTATTTTCTGCCAGAACATTTGAGCAAGGTTTTCCTTTCATTGAATTCATCAGGATTACATCAGGAAAACATCAGGATTACATAAGGTGTTTTTTCTTTTTCTGTGAAACAGACAGGGTGTCATGACTAGTCCTCCCCTTATGAACTCTGGTCAGCAAGGGGTGTGGAGGGTTGCCATGCTATGGTTCAAATAATTCCCTTGGAGTAAATGAAGGTGAAACATTGACAAATGCCTCATGAGGTGCATTTATTAGATTGAAACTAGAGCTGAGGGAAAATAGAAGGGAAAAGCAGTGGGAAAAATACATATCAAAGAGATGGAATATCACCATTTCCCTGGCTTCAAAATTGTGGCATTGCTGTAGAAGTAGTTCCAATTTCTTGACAGCAGCACGAGAGCAGGGCTGTGTTACATGGTGCTGTCTAGGCTATAGGCAGCACAAAGCAGGGTTGAGCCATGTGGC
>NC_072053.1:9150101-9152725 GCF_027791375.1 Indicator indicator | reverse complement strand
ATTTTCCTTAAATTTTCCGTAAATTTCCTTAAATGTTCTTGGTGCCAAATTACTGGTGCCTTAAGATTTCCGTTAAATTTCATTGTCCTTGCCTTACCTTAATTGCCTTTCCTGGCCCGATTTAGGGCCGGTCCGGTATGGCCTGTGTCCTTTTAAGGGCCGGCCGGTCCGTTAATATGGTCCGGGCCTTGGTCCTTAAAGATTGTCCTTTCCTAAAATTGCCGTTCCTGCCTAAAATTCCTTAAATGTGGCCTGAAAATTTCCTTAAATTTGCCGTAAATTGCCGTGAGCCTGAAAGTGTGCCTTAAATAGTGTGCCTTAATGGCGCCTGTCTTAAATGTTCCTGTTAAAGTGATGCCGGATAGTCCGTAAATGTTTCCGTAAAATTCCTTTCCTTAAAGTGCCTTTCCTTAGAATTTCCTGTTACTTGACGTTAATTTCCTTCCTTAAATTTCCGTTTCCTTAAGTGTGTCAGTTTCCTTTCCGGAAATTTCCTGAAATTGCCTTGGCAGTTCCTGTCCTGAAATTGCCTTGAAATTGCCTGTTCCTTGCCTGTCCTTTCCGGTCCTTGCCTGTGCCGTTCCGTTCCTTTCCTTTCCTTCTTTCCGTTTCCTTTCCTTTCCTGTCTTGCCTTGCCTTTCCTTGTGCCTTTCCTTCCTTTTCCGGCCTTTTCCTTCCTTTCGTTAAATGGTCCGGCCTTTGCAGGAAAAGTTCCGGTCCATGCCGGAAAAGTGCCTGCCGTGACCGGAAAAGGGCCGTGCCTGGCAGGGTACGTAAATTCCTTTCCTTTGAATTTTCCTTTCCCTTTCCTTTGCCTTTGCCTGTCCTTCCTTTCCTTGTCCTTTCCTTTCCTTTCGCGTTCCTTTCCTTTCCTTCGATTGCCTTTCCTGGTTCCTTCTTTCCGTTCCGTTCCTGTCCAGGCCTTTCCTTTCCTATTCCGTGCCTTTCCTTTCCTGGTCCTTTACGTTTCCTTTCCTTTCCTTTCGCTTTCCTTGCCTTGCCTTTTCCGTTCCTTTCCGGTCCTGGCCGTTCCTTTCCTGTTCCTTTCCTTTTCTTTCCTGTAAAGCTGCCTTTCGTGCCGTAAGTTGTCCTGTCCTGTGCCTTAATTTTCCCCCCACCTCCTAATACTCCCCGCCCCCCACCGCTGCCACACCCTCCACCCACCGCCCCTGCCCCCACCCCCCCGCCCCAACCCCCCCACTCTCAAACCCCCCATCCCCCTCCCCTCCCTCTGCGATTTCCCACCCGAAGCCAGTGACGGGAATGTACTTCCGGGAAGGTAAGTGAATGGTAAGAAGGATATTGTGACTTGACGGTTATCGGGAGTGAAGGGAATTGGTAAGGTGAAGGGAAAGGAAGGGAAGGAAGGGAAGGGAGGAAGGGAAGGGAGGGAAGGGAAAGGGAAGGGAAGGGAAGGGAGGGAAGGGAAGAAGGGAGAGGAAGGGAAGGGAGAGGGAAGGGAAGGGAAGGAAGGGAAGGGAAGGAAGGAGGGAAGGGAAGGGAGGAAGGGAAGGAAGGGAAGGGAAGGGAAGGGAGGAAGGGAGGGGGAAGGAAGGGAAGGAAGGAAGGGAAGGGAAGGGAAGGGAGGGAAGGGAGGAAGGAAGGAGGAGGGAAGGAAGGAAGGAGGGAAGGGAAGGAAGGGAAGGAAGGGAGGGAAGAGGAAGGGAAAGGAGGGAAGGGGAGGGGAAGGAAGGGAAGGGAAGGGGAGGAAGGAAGGGAGGGAAGGAAGGAGGGAGAGGAAGGGAAGGGAAGGAGGGAAGGGAAGGAAGGAAGGGAAGGAAGGAGGGAAGGGAAGGAAGGAAGGAAGGGAAGGGAGGGAAGGAAGGGAAGGGAGGGAAGGAAAGGGAAGGGAAGGGGAAGGGAAGGAAGGGAAGGGAGGGGAAGGGAAGGGAAGGGAAGGGGAAGGAAGGGAAGGAAGGGGGAGGGAAGGGAAGGGAAGGAAGGGAAAGGGAAGAGGAAGGGAAGGGAAGGAGGGAAGGGGAGGAAGGGAAGGGGGAAGGAAGGGAGGGAAGGAAGGAGGAGGAAGGGAGGGGAAGGGAAGGGAGGAGGGAAGGGAGGGAAGGAAGGAAGGGAGAGGAGGGAAGGAGGGGGAAGGGAAGGAGGGAAGGGGAAGGAAGGGAGGGAAGGGAAGGGAGGAGGAAGGAAGGGAGGAAGGGGAAGGAAGGGAGGGAAGGGAAGGAGAGGGAAGGGAGGGGAAGGGAAGGGAGGGAGGAAGGAGGGAAGGGGAAGGAAGGAAGGAGGAAGGGAAGGGAAGGAGGGAAGGGAGGAGGAAGGGGAAGGAAGGAAGGGAGGGAAGGGGAGAGGGAAGGAAGGGGAAGAGGAGGGGAAGGAAGGGAGGGAGAGGAAGGGAGGAAGGGGAAGGGAAGGGGAGGGGAAGGAAGGGAAGGGAAGGAAGGAAGGGAGGGAAGGGAAGGGAAGGGAGGGAAGGGAAGGGAGGAGGAAGGGAGGGAAGGGAAGGGAAGGGGGAGGGAAGGGAAGGGGAGGGAGGGAAGGGAAGGGGAGGGAGGGGAGAGGGAGGGAAGGGAGGGAAGGGAGGGAAGGGGAGGGAGGGAGGAGGGAAGGGGGAAGGGAGGGGAGAAGGGAAGGGAGGGAAGGGAGGGAGGGGGAAGGAAGGGGAGGGGAAG